>NC_071087.1:74555997-74805997 GCF_027358695.1 Spea bombifrons | reverse complement strand
ATACCACTTTGCCTCCTCCCCCCTCCCATACTCCACTTTGCCTCCTCCCTCTCCCATACTCCACTCTGCCTCCTCCCCCTCCCATACTCCACTCTGCCTCCTGTCAGCAACGGAGGTTCACAAGACACCAGGGAGCCGGGGAGAGAGGCAGAGTGGCATATGGGAGGGGGAGGAGCCAGAGTGGTGTATAGGAGGGTTGCTCCCATACACCCCTGTGACTTCTCCCCCCTCCCATACACCGCTCTGCCTCTCTCCCGACTCCGTTGCTGACTCCCTGGTGCTTTGTGAACCTCTGTTACTGACAGGCACTTTCACTGCAGCTTCATAGAAGCCTCAGTGTAAGTGAAGGGCAGTAACGGAGGCTGTCTGTGCGATGCAGACCCCCACCGGCTGACAGAGAGGATGATTCTCTGTCACAGACAGCCTCCGTTACTGCCCTTCACTTACACTGAGGCTTCTATGAAGCTGCAGTGAAAGTTCCTGTCAGTAACGGAGCCGGGTAGAGAGGCAGAGCGGTGTATGGGAGGGGGGAGGAGTCAGAGGGGTGTATGGGAGGGGGGAGAGAGACGGAAGTGAGAGACCGGCCGACAGTGAGGGGAATCCAGGTCCCCTGCAGCCTTGCGGGGGATCTGGATTCTAGTGTTATAATCCGATCTCTGTTTGAGGTCGGATTATATAAGGAGAGGAGTTTTTCAGAGCATTTTCTCTGAAAAAAACCTCTTTTTATAATCCATAAAAATCGATTCGATTAATCGATAATGAAAATCGTTGACAACGGTTTTCATTATCGATTATTATCGATTTTATCAATTAGTTGTTTCAGCCCTATTTTCATAAATCGATCAGTTGGCCGATTATTTTTTTTGATTACTCAATGAATAAGATGTAAATTTTTCATTTATTTAAAATAACTGGATGTTAAAAACAAACAACAGAATAAAACTTTGAGAAAAATGCATTTTTTGTTTTAATTTCCCAATCTGCCCCCAGTTATGCACATCTGAGCCCAGGCTTGCCACACTGCCTCTCAGATATGCCGTATACCCCCAGATATGCCGTATACCCCCCTGATTTGCCACTGTGCCCTCTGATATGCCTTATACCCCCTATATGCCATATTACCCTCTGATATGCCTTATACTCCAGATTTGCTACTCTGCCCCCCTCAAATATGCCACTCTGCCCCCACATATGCCTTATATCCCCTATGTGCCTTATACCCCCCTGATATGCCACTGTGCCCTCTGATATACCTTATACCCCCCTATATGCCATAGTGCCCTTTGCTATGCCTTATACCCCAGATATGCCACTCTGCCCACCCAAATATGCCTTGTAACCCCCTGATATGTCACTGTGCTCCCCCTATATGCCACTCTGAACCTCCCAGACTACCCTCCGTGCTCCATACTCCTTGCTGTCTAGTCGAGTCAGCCGGTGGAGGTCTGCGCGATGCACGTTGACAAACCTCTGCTCTGGTGCTCCATCAGTGCCGGCGGTAGCGGAGGTTGTCTGCGCGCATCACACAGCCGCCCTCCCGCTGCCAGAGAGGCGTATACAGGTCCCCTGCAGCGATGCGGGGAATCCACCTCTCTGGCAGCTGGCGCAAACAACCTCCGCTGGGGCCTCTATGGTGGAGCACCGAAAGGTCATGTCACGCTGGTGCTCCATCATAGAAGCGAAGTGAAGTCTTAACTAAGCTAGGTGGTTTCCGTTTTTGGCATGTAGAATTAAACAAGGTTGTGGTGGCCTTTATTTCAGAGATGGCATTCACTCAGACATTGGTAATTATATTTTAATAATGGTCTACAGAGTTTAGTTGAAAACACGTAGACCGGCTGATAGTGTATCCGGGGAGGGAAGCCCTCCCCACAAAAAAAATGGCATAATCAGTGTTGCTGACATGCCTTGACAAGGCATGTAGCAACACAACCCCCCCTACCTATCCAGACCCTATCCAGACCCTCTTGAGAACTCTTGAGCTCCTCCTGCAGGTTGAATGCAGGTCAACCATGCAAGGTCAATGGGACCCAGCTCATTAATCAGTGTGATTACTAAAAAAAAATGTAAAAAATGTATTTCAATTTAATTTAAAAAAATATGGTAACATGTAAAAATAATTCCCCACTAACACCAAAAAAGTGCACATATAGGTTTTTTATGAGCAAGCCCTACACTTAGCGCTATATCTTCACAAAGATTCCTGCATGGAAAGAGTTAAAATATTGGCATTATAAATGCCCATAGGGTGCCTAGTTTAACAAAAATATATGATTTGATGGGGTAAATTGAATTTGCCGGCTTCAAAGATGTCCCAAATATGGGACATGGGCACAGACTGACCAGATGTCTAAATGGCAAAAAAATACACACCTCACAAAGGTGGCCTTCTACCTCCCAAATAACCCAACAAACCCATGCATGTGGGGTATTACTGCGCTCAGGAGATGTTGCTGAACACATATTGGGATGTTGTTTGACAGGAACATATACCAGGAGCGGTAAATTCATACCTGAAGTATAATGTGTGTGAAACAAATACAAAAAAGATTTACTATCATAAAGTTTGACAAAGTCTGGTGGTGGAATTAGTGCACAGAAAGGGTTAAAATTTGAAATACCTCGGGGTGTCTAGTTTTTAAAACTATATGTTTTGATGGGGTAAATTGCATTGGCCGGCTTCAAAGATACCTGAAATAGCACATGGGGCAGAATGACCAGATTTGGGGAAAAAATGGTTTTGAAATAGCAAAATGCTACTGGTACTTATTGCCCCATAACGTGCAGAAAAAAAAGCAAAAAAATATATAAAAACACTGGGCATTTCTAAACTTAGGACAAATAGTAGAATCTATTTAGCAGGTTTTTTCAAACAAAAAAATCACCATATTTTATCATTTATAAAAATAATGGTATCTAAAGAAAGCCTTTTTTGTCCTGGAAAAAAACCCACAACATACAATATGTGCGGGTGCACAAAATGAGAAAGAAGAAAATTACAGCTAAACCGCAACACTGAAAAATGTTAAAAGAGCCTCGGTCCCAAAATGTACTACAAGTAAGAAACAGTCTTGTCATTAAGGGGTTAAAGGTTTAGAGTGGTAAGGTTCAACAAGCAATGGGCATCAGGGTAAATTTAAGTTATTAAAGAGTTAAAGTATGGATATACAATGGACATTGTCATAATATATTTGTTATGGATAATGGTGCTTTTGTGTTAAGAATTAAAGCATTAAAAAAAAACAACCTGTTATTAGTTATAGTATATATTATATTTACATTCCCAATTTTTCTTCAGTATAATTGTATATTTATTCAAAGGCATTAGGAGTGATACTATGCTGATCAGCATGAGATTTGGCATTTCAAACAAAATCCTGTTTTGGTTAAAACACAAGTTGCTAGATTCAGGTAGTGGTAATCTACCTAGGACTGCATTGATTTTTCTTTACTATTAAAAATGAACATATTAAATTATTTTTTAAAGGGGCTTTTTTGTCCATGTAGAAGTGTTTAAGTAAGAAACCCAAGTCTCGAGTCCTTACCACCTGGGACTGTGCACTTTACTTCTGCTCACTGTCAGCATTAGATTCTGTCCCAAGCATTGACAGACCTCTATAGTGAGCCAGCTTGAACATCTTAGGATGTTGTAATTGCTTCAGTACTACGTCTGGTTAGAAGTACCAGTAGTACTGAAACAATTACAACATCCTAAGATGTTCAAACTGGCTCACTATAGAGGCGAGTCACAATTGCCAACTTTCCTTTGCAGAATGACCTCATCAGCCACATATACATTAAACCAAGAGAGAAAAATATACTTCCATTGATTACCTAAGTTATCTTAATATTGTGCTATCCAATTTAAGAAGAGACATATAGATTCAAAGTTGCAGGTGATTAGAAGGTGTATTATTAATTGTGTATTATATTGTGGTTTCAATTCCTTCACTTTACTATTCATTAGGAAGGGCCAACACTAGCAGGTTTATCAGCTCATATGATTGGCTTGTCACGCAAGTGAGGAGACATTGAAGAAATCTCACCGATTTAACCATACAGGGCCACCTAAGCTCTTGCTGTACCAGAAACACACTGTATACTAAATTCAAGGAGATGAAACACTATTATCCTGCAACTATCCTGTCAATTGCTCCTTTAGTGAAAACCCCCAACGTTATTATTATTACCATGTTTTAATGCTTAATTTATAAGAACAATTATGTTTCAAGGCAAAGGCGGGCTGGCCAGAAGGGCAATTTCTACCCAAGCTGGTCAAAAAAATTCAAACGGGACAAGCACACTATGGGAGTGCTCACATAACATCCGGTTATGTGACAACACGATAGCTTGCTTAGCAGGCAAACAGGGCACCCAACAGGCTCCAGATAAGTGTGAGTGTGTATATTTACATGAGTTGGTGACATAAGAGTAGGGCATCTGCTTGGTTTTGCTTGCCCATCTGGCCAAATGGCGCAAGCCCTCTCATGTCAGTTAATATTTATTTATCTGTTTCATGGAAAATCATAAGTCCAGTTATACCATCCATTGAGAGGAAGAATTAGGCACAATTTTCCATAAGGCAGTTTTCCATTAGTGGCAGTTCTTTGTGTGTGTTAGCAACATAGTCAACCAAGTGGTCAAGAATATGCTGTTTGGAACATCCTTACATATTGCAAATGGTACACTTATTATGTTGATTTTTTGTGTTACCTTATTATAATTTGTGTCTGATCCAAAAAATAAGTGGTGGGGCAGTAAAATTATAATAGATTTGTCACTCATCGCTTAACTGTACCTTCCTGCTCTAAGAACAATATTTGTAATGCTCTTCCTACATGTTTTTAGAAGGGATTATGTATTTCCCTGCATCTGCATTCTTGTAAATAAAATGATTATAATGAAATTAATAATAATGAAAATGTTATTTCCTAAAGCATGTCATAAATTTTGGACAGATGAATATACTTAGTTCCTGTTCTTCACAACATCCTATAAATCTTGCACCAGTGTTAGTTTTGGCAAAAGTGCTTCTATTAAGCACAAAAGTATAAGAAAAAACACTGTGGGCCTCAATAACATTGGAGAAATGCTCAATTTTTCTTTATGGAGTCCTAACAGGAATACTAAAGACTTACCATACATACATTATTTATTTTTTTCTTCCTCAGTGTGTTGCAATTTATTATAAAATGTCTTTAGATCATAGACCTTGTATACAGTAATAGATGTTTATGGACCACTGCAAGCAACCAGGTGAACGCCACAAAAACAGAGCAGCCGCTTACATCCTGTATTTTTTAAACAGAACCCACATATAGATCCCTACGGAGACAGCACCTTAAAAGTCAGACTGGAAGTTATGTGGCCCAAAACACAGCACCCTTGCTGCCGCGGCAGACTACTCTGTGCGCACATCATCAGCGCTAGGGCTACACCATTTTAAAGGGTCAGGGGTGCCTGGACTAGCACACAGCTGTCATGGACATTATGAATCCGTTTACTGTACAGGCAGACTCATTGTCCACGGGGGATCTGGATCATAAAGGGATGCTAGGAAGAGGTACATTTTAATAGCCTACATTGCTAGTTATCGCCACTGCCATTATCAACGTAACGCTCATTACCTGCCTCCCGGTCGCAAGCTTCTTCCCCCTCCGGCCCATCCGCCTCACGCCGGAGCCGCCATGTCCACCTCCTCCCCCTTGCCAATTGCGCCACAGGCGTATCTATGCCACCAGCGTAACCTTACGCCATCTGATAAAGCAGCCGACGTAACACAACTGGTGTTGCTATCCAGCTGCGCCCCAGCCAGTGGTTTAACCTTCAGCGCAACCCTCTGCCGTTGGCGTACAGCGGCTACGCGAAAAACGTGAAAACACAGATGTTACGCAAATGGCGTAGAATAACGGCGCGTCTTCTGTCACAGCTGTGTAGGTGGGGCGAATGATGATGTGGACCAATAGACTACCAGTTCTCTGAAAGAGAACCACCGCCTTTGTTTGTTTACTTTGCGCTCCGTAAAACACGAGGGATGTTGGGGAAATTAACATATCCATATGTCTTTTGTAGGGTGCTGCGGAACCAACGTGAGATAAGATCAATGTAGAGAGCCATGGTTTATTTTGTCTAAAATATTACATCTGTCACGCATTAGTCATAACCGAAAGGCTGTAAGTTTTAGTTCCTTAGGGAGTTTCAGGCGTTTGTGTCTGGTAATATTAGTCTATGACACTGCCCCATTGGTCTCTCATACACCCATCAATATCAGCATTAAGTCTTGTTTTTGTTGACAATCAACGTAATAACAACAAGAGATGGAAAAACAAGTCACAACTTTGACGTTTCCCTTGTACCAATCCCCTCCAGGTTTAAGGAATGGGTGCTTAACGACAGAGAGTTACATCTCGACTTTTGACATAGGGTTCCCAGAGTTGAAAGGATTTCTTAGATCTAAATTCTTTGGCTTTTGTGTATTCAAGCAAACCTAGGTGAAACACTTAATATAGTTTGGCTTTGAAAAGGCCCGTCAATGGAATTTCAGAACTCGGTAAGTAAAGGAGTATAGGTTTCGTAGAGGTGGCCGATATTTTTAGAAGAAGTTTACTGAGCGTTGTGCTTGGTGAGGAAAGAACGAAAAATGCAGTGTATGGTTGCCATGGTAAACCATACACTCTAGGGCATGTCCATAGCCTATGGAGCAACTCTGCCTCAGGACTATCTGCACTATGCACAGTACGGGATACCAAAGGATGAGATTACTATTGTATATTGCCCAGTGGCGTATCTATGGGGGGGGGGTGGCGATCTGTAACACTTCCCCAGGCGCAGAAGGCAAGGGGGCACGGCGCCAGGGGCGCACCGAGGTGGCAGGGAGCGGAGGAGAGAGAGTGAGAGGCACCCCAAGCGGTCGATCATGAAAAAGTTTCAGCAACTGCTTGGCACTCTTTTGTTTCCTCTGTTCCCTGCTACAAGGCGGAGTCACAGGAAGTGACGTCACATCACGTGACTCCGTTTTGTTCCTGGGCGGAGCAAGCTAGGTGACACTGTAAGGGAGCAGCAAGAAGGCAGCCTTGCGAGACTGCGCGGGATTATCGGGACCCGCAGGTACAGTGCCTGACCGCCCGCTCCCGCCCGCAGCCCCAGCAAGACCGCCCGCAAGGTCCCACGGGACCCGCCTCCCAGTGCAATCCTCTAATCTGTACCGGTAATTTAGGAGGTATTGTCTATACCTTTAGTACTGAGTTTGCATGTGATTTTCAATTGATCTATACATGCAAAGTTGGGTTTGTGTGTCTTATTCAGTTGATTTACACATGCAAATGCTGTTTACATGTGTTGTTTATTTCATCTATAACTGAACTACAGCGAAAAAGGAAATGAGGGGATAAAGGGACTCTTGGATGATTATTGTTTTTTAGTGAGGTAACGGAGGGAGTGATTGCATGCTAGGGTTTGGGGGGGCCCAAGGACATGCTTGCCTAGGGTCTAATGTTTTAAATATTTAAAACACAGATTGCAAAGATTGCATTGTTAGCTGCCCCCCCATATTTAATGTATTTAGCGTACATTATTGTTACCAATGTTTCCAGTTAAATATTATTGGACTTGTTTGCACTTGCACATAAATAATCTCTAACTAAAACTGGTTGTTTGTTACAAGATATTTTTCCTTTCTTTCTTGTGGGGCGGGGGGCGCCAGAGGAGTAGTCCACAAAGGGTGCTGAACACCTAAGGCTGGCCCTGCGTAGGTGCAATTAGAGTCAGAAAGAGTGAGACCATACTGTTTCCTAGCTGATGCTTCCGTTCAACTGCTGCTGTATCTCCGTCAGTCCCTCAGCGTCAGCTAAATAGCTTAGTTGCCCGCGGGGTATCCGGCAACAAACCTATTTATGTAGTTGAGGGACTGAAACGGAACAAGCTGATACTTCCACTGTTTGCTGTGTGACGTTAATAGAGACAACAGCAGAAGTATCAGCTTGTTTCGTTTCAGTCCCTCATATAGCTTTAATTATTATGTCCAGTGGCGGAACTACCGGGGTCGCGACTGTGACCGGGCCCTGGAGTTCTGCCAGTCAGGGGGGCCCAAGGGGTGCCGAGCGGTTGCTGAAAACGACCGCTCGGCAACTCTTGGGCCCCCCTGACTGACAGAAATCCAGGATGCCGCTGCTACCGCTGCCGCCGCCTGCCTCAGCGCTGCCCAGAGTGCAGTGTTGGGACGTCATATGCCGGCGCTCAGCAGTGAAGCTCCGGCACCCGAGACAAACGCCTCACGCTCCCAACACAGGAGTTGACGGTAAGTGACCTACAAAGGGGGGTAGGGAGGGAGTGGGTAGATCGTGAGAAGGGGGGGTAGGGAGGGAGTGGGTAGATCGTGAGAAGGGGGGGTAGGGAGGGAGTGGGTAGATCGCGAGAAGGGGGGGTAGGGAGGGAGTGGGTAGATCGTGAGAAGAGGGGGTAGGGAGGGAGTGGGTAGATCGTGAGAAGAGGGGGTAGGGAGGGAGTGGGTCGATCGTGAGAGGGGGGTAGGGAGGAAGTGGGTAGATCGTGAGAAGGGGGGGTAGGGAGGGAGTGGGTAGATCGTGAGAAGGGGGGGTAGGGAGGGAGTGGGTAGATCGTGAGAAGGGGGGTAGGGAGGGAGAGGGTAGATCGTGAGAAGGGGGGTAGGGAGGGAGTGGGTAGATCGTGAGAAGGGGGGTAGGGAGGGAGTGGGTAGATCGTGAGAAAGGGATAGATGGGTTGGGGGTGGGGGGGATTCTCGCACCGGGGCCCTGAGGTTTCTAGTTACGCCCCTGATTATGTCAGTAAAATAAGAAGGCAAATCGTGAAATGCCATTGTGATAAAGAGATAAAAGTGTTAATGGCACATTTTAATGTAAATTATGTCAAGTTTTTATTTAAAATAAACAAAAACTTTGCATATTGTTTTTTTTTTTTACCCGATTAATCGAAAAAATAACTGGCCAACTAATCGATTGTGAAAATAATCATTAGTTGCAGCCCTAGTCCTCACGCTAGGCTCCTCCCATTGGAGTGACAACGCAACAAACGCTGAGCCGATAATGAATCTGGTAGGTCCTGGTGCAGGTGCTCTTCTGTGTGTCTCCACGTTTGTTGTGCCTAACACTGCCTATTGGACAAAAAAATAATAACTTAAATTGAGATCCAGACCAGTAACACCTACCAGACCAAAATAGCCTAAATTGAGAAATTGAGATCCAGGCCAATGACACCTATTGGGCCAAAATACCCTAAATTGGGATCCAGACCAGGGAAACCTACTGGGACAAATAGCATAAATTGGGATCTAGACCAGTAACACCTATTGGGCCAAAACAGCCTAAATTAAGATCCAGTCCAGTTGACATCTATTGGGCCAAAATAGCTCAAATCTAGATTATATATATATTTATAAAGAAAAATATATAAGAAAACATTTAGAAACAATTAGAGGACTGTACAAGCAAACTGTCCATCTTAGCAAAACTTAAAAAAATATATATCCTTCACTCATTTGCCTGAAGATTCTCATTCCTTTCAGTCAGCTGACACTGATAACTTTTTTGTTTTTTAGTGTTAGGTAGAGAAAAAATGAAGTATATAGCTGAACAGCTACGTTACATTAACTGTTTATCAAGGGGTTGTGTTCTCAATCAAATGGTGCATCTTAGCAAAATGTAAACACTTTATATCTGTCATGGGGGGTTACATGGAGGGGCGCGCACATTTTTTTTCAGCCCCGGGTAACTGCAACTCTGTTATGCCACTGCTGTTGCCTACATATAAAGGAGTATATCCTGCTGGTAGGGTGTCCAGCCTTCATTATTATCTTTTATATAGCTCCAACAATTTACACAGCACTTCTTACAATACATATATTCACATGACAAGACTAGAATTGACAGACTAAGTCAAACATTAGGTGGAGAAAGCCCTGCTCGCAAGCTTTCAATCTTGAGGGAATGGGGTGAGGACACACATAAGGAACAGAGAAAGGCGAGAGGTACTGTGGTGGTTATATCGGTGACAGGGAAGTTGTAGCAACTAAGGTGGTATGCTTCTCTGAATGAGTGGGTTTTGTTAAAGCTGAAGGTTCGTGGGGTAGCGCAAGTGAAATCTTGTAGACGTGAAATGGAAGAGGTGATAAGGGAGGAGGAGAGCCTTAGCCCATAGGTAGAATGTAAGGGTCGAGTAATGAAGTATTTGTTTATGAGTAGAAATGTATGGGGGAGCAGTGTTAGTACAATGATTTTAAATGTAATTCTAAAAGGTAATAGGAAGCCGCAGAAGAGGAGCGGCGTGCAAGGAAAATAAGCCTAGACTGTAGAGGAAGTCGAGACAGTGGAATGCCAACCAGAAATAGTGTTGCAAGACGGGAAATGATAAGTGAATTAACCAGGTTTTCCGTGGATTCTTGGTTAAGGGATGGGCAGATGTGAGAGATGTTTTTTAGGTGCAAGTGGTAGGATCTAGTGAGGTACTAAATGTGAGGGACAAAAGAGAAGGTTGAGTCAAGGATGATCCCATGGCATCGGGCCTGGTTAGTAGGAGAGAAAGTCGTGTTGTTAATGGTGATAGAGAATTTAGGTACTGGGGTGAAGATGGAAGGAAGGACGATAATGAGTTCAGGTTTAGAAAGATTAGGTTTCAGGAAGTGTTGTGACATCCATGAAGAAATAGCAGACAAGCAGTTGGTAATACAGGACATGAGAGACGGGTAGATTTGGGTATCATCTACATATAGATGATACTGGAGCCCAAATGAGTTGATTAGTTTGCCAAGAGATGAAGTATAAAGAGAGATCAGCAGAGGGCCAAGGACTGATCCTTGGGGAACACTAAGTGAAAGTGGAAGAGGTGATGATATCTTGACAGAGAAGGAACGGTTAGACAGATGTGAGGAGATCCAGAAGAGAGCTGGATCTCGAATACCTATAGAAGCAAGTGAGTCAAGAAGAAGGTAGTGATCAACAGTATTAAAAGCAGCAGAGAGCAAGTCATTAGAGACTTTTGTTAAAGCCGTTTCAGTAGAATGAAGGGGTTTGAAGCCAGACTGTAGAAGGTCAAGGAAGGAAGTTAGTAAGGTGATTGTACACAATTGTTCAGGAAACTTAGAGGTAAAAGGAAGCAGAGAGATAGGGCGGTAGTTAGGCAAATGGGATCTAAGCAAGTTTTTTACGATGGGTGTGATTAGCGCATGCTTGAAGGTTTTTGGTAGTTCCAGTTGATAAAGATTAAATAGGTGGGTAAGTGATGGACCAAGGGATGTTATAGAGATTTGATGGGATGGGGTGAAGGGAACATGTTGTTGGGTGAGATGTAGAAAGAAGAGTGGCAAGCTCTTCTTCAGTTATAATGGAAAAGGCAGTTAGTATGGGATGACCTGGGGGAGTGATGGTGGGTGGTGCAGGAAGAGGTTACATCTGCTGTAATGAAAGAGTCTAAAGGAAAATTTAGCGGAACCTTAGATCCATTCAATGACTTGTCTTAGAAGTGCTGCCATATTGTAATCCTCAACATCCAGAAGGTTTAGGCCTAGGCTATATTTTGTTTGTTGCAACTTGTGCAGACTAATTGTGGATTGTTTCCGCTGTCAAATAAAGGGGCTAAATCCTGATTATACAGTAGCGGTAAAGACTGTATCATGAAAAGTACTTTAAAGAAGCTGATCAAATAGGTCAGGGGTGTCCAGTTTTTTTCTGCAGTGGGCCACTTCATCAGAAATGTATGTGTACGTGGGCCGCACTCACTTTTCATTGAAACACAGCTAGACGACAGCACTAACACACATGAAAAAGTGAAACGCTGGCAATCCATTAGGATGAAATAACCAAACAGTGTGACTAATAAAATATAATTTTTCAGTTCTCGATCCAATATTACAAATTCCAAAAAAATAACAAAAAAAGAAAAAATAAATACTGTAGTTGCTTGATTATAAGAATTTTTCTCCTCATCCTATGAAGGAGTGCCATTGTTACATAACCTTCTGGTACTTCACCATAGAAGCCCTGAGCGCATCGCACAGACTTCCCCCGGCTGCCATAGACAATGATCCCACTGCAGGGGACCTGTATCCTCCTTTCGGGCTGCCGGGGAAGGTCTGCGTGATGCGCGCAGACAACTTCCGACACTGCCAGCACTTCCGCCCGGGGCTTCTATGACGGAGCGCCGGCATAGAAGCCCCGGCGGATGTGACGAGCAGCAGCAGAGGTTGTCTAAGCCCATCGCGCAGATGTAGATCGGCTGCCCCCACTAGGCACCAGGGAGTCTGGGGGTGCATTGGTAAGTCAGGGGGGGTCAGAGTGGCATATCTAGTGGGCCATAAAGCATATCAGGGGAGCAGAGTGGCATATCAGGGGGTCAGAGTGGCATACGTAGGGGGTCATAAAGCATATCAGGAGGCAGAGTGGCATATCTAGGGGGGGCATAAAGCATATCAGGGGACAGAGTGGCATATCTGGGGGCAGAGTGGCATATCTGGGGGGCAGAGTGGCACAATTGTATGTGCTTTTTATAGATGGAAAGACAACCAGGGAAGTGGCAAATATATTTCATTATGTTTTAAATTTAATAATAATAAAAGTAAAATCCACAATAAATGTAATGCACTTGAATCAAACCTAAAACACCCCGCCCGTGGTCCGTGGAAAAATTATCTTCCACAAAACTGGTCCCTGGTGCCAAAAAGGTTGGGGACCTCTGTTTTAAATAACATAGAATGGCAAACCACCTATATATTAGTTACATGTGATGTTAGCAGTCTGTACTTGGAGGAGGCGATTTCTTTGAGCCGGAAGGTGCAGCGGAGTATGACCTATGGCTAATCTTAGAAGTTCCGAGAACCATATCCTCTTTTAGCCAAAACGGTACTACCAGAATGACTGTAGCTTTCTCTTCTCTTAACTTCTTGAGTACTCGATAAGTTAAAAGTAGAGGTGAAAATTGCAATCTAGTGTGAAATTCAAACTCTACACCTAAATGTTTTTTTTACTTCTTTGTTTATGTGAGAAGTCTTTAAATCCATCTGGGAAGTACCCAACTTGTGTGTGATCATTTGGAACATTTCTGGATGTGGGCTCCATGCTCCTGACAGGATGGGTTTTCTGCTGAGAAAATCTGCCTTCGTGGTCAGGTATACCTTGACGTGTACTGCAGAAAAGTCTAGCAGAGTTATTTCCACTCATTGGCAAATCTGAGCTGTGAGATGATCCAGAGATTTTCTTCTAGTGCCATTCGGTTTTGTTTATAAAGGCTACCATTATAGAATTGTACTGTATTGGAACAGCTCGATTTCTCAGAAAATTTCCCCAAAGCTTGAGCACTCTGCCACCTTCCATCTGTGTGCCACTTTCCATCCAAGTGCCAGTTGTAGGAGTTCACCAAGGAGGACAACAGGTCAGGAGGCTCCCTGCAATCAATACTCCACTGGACTGTCATCAGGTGCTGCCTACTGCTTATTGTGTTTGCTCGACCACCATTCCATTCCCATTACCCTCATTCTCCAGATACCATGTTCACTGTCCTCTTTTGTTAGGATCTCTCTCCGGCAACCAGCACCTCCACAATATGTCTGTATTGCTCCCTCATTACTTTCTTCTCCCCTTCTCTCATCACAAGCACTTTTCACCTCCTCCCTTTCCCCCACCTCCTCTCACTCCCAGCAATCTCTCTGCTCACACAAGTCCTATTCTCACCTTCTCTCACTATCGCTTCTTCTTTTAGCAGCTGGGGATATTCCCCAAATCCTGGCCCTCCTTTGGTGCTCTCTTTCCTATCCTCTCCCAGTCAACATTCCAGAAACTTCAACAATCTTGTCCACATACCCTGCCGCTTCTCCTACCCCCTTTTACCTTTGCACTCTGGAACGCATGCTCTGTGTGGCACAAACTAACAGCTTTACATCCCTGCACCTTCTTGCTTTAACTGAAACCTGGCTAACTTCTTGTAACACTGCTTCTCCGGCTGCTCTCTCCTATGGTGGCCACCTCACTCACACTACCAGACCTGATGACAGGCATGGTGGTGGGGTAGGCTTCCTACTCTCCCCAACATGTACTTTTCAACCTATTCCCTCTGCTCCTTCACTCTCTCTTTCTCCTCATTTGAAGTCCATGCTATTGTATATTTAATCCCATCTATTTACGCATTGCTGTTATATACCATCCCCCTGGCCCTGCTAACATCTTTCTTGACCACTCATGGCTTCCTCTCTTCCTCTCCTCTGATGTTCCGTCTGTCATCCTTGGGAAGTTCAACATCAGAGTTTTTCCCACACAAATTGTACTTCAGGTATGAATTTACAGCTCCTGGTATATGTTACTGTCTCACAACACCCCAATATGTGATACCCTACATGAATGGGTTTGTCATGTTGCTTGGGAGGTAAAAGGCCACATTTGGGACGTGTGCATTTTTCGAATTGTAAATTAGACATGTGGTCATCCATCCTCCTGTGTTAATTGGGACATTGTTGAACCCGGCCAATTCAATTTACCCCATCAAATCATACATTCAGACATTCCATGGGCATTTACAATGCCAGTATTTTAACTATTTCCATGCTAGAATTGCTTGAAGATAAAGTGCTAATTTTAGGACTTGCTCATAAAAATATTATATATATATATATATATATATATATATATATATATATATATATATATATATATATATATATATATATATATTTTATATATTTTTAAAATTTTTTTGCATTTCAGCGACACCATTTAAGTTTAGGAGGTGATCGTCGATCCTCCAAGATTCATTCCATCAAGAAAAAACTTTGCAGAGTGCTATGCTTGCATACGATTTCCATCCGTCGTCTCGTCCGGATAATTGTTCTATTGTCTGCGTCCATCCAGACGATTTTTCCCGCCCCACTACAGAGCGTTACAACGCCTCAAGATCAGTCATCTTTGACAGGGGGCGTCCTACGCGGATTTCATTGATCTGGACTCTCAAAGTCTAGACGAACTGCGTTGGTGGCTAGCCAACATGACTGCCTGGAATGGCAAATCGATTTTTGGTCTCAAGCCCGAACTATCCATCGAATCAGATACCAGCCTACACAGTTGGGGTGCAAGATGCGGGGAGAAGTCCACAGGGGGCCCTTGGTCTGAGACGGAGGCGGGCCTACACATCAACTGCCTGGAGCTCCTTGCGGGCTCGTTTGCCATCAAGAGTTTCTCCAGGAACTGCATCAATTCCTCCATCAGGTTGCACAAGGACAATGTCTCTGCCGTGCGATACATCAACTGTTTGGGGGGCACTCAGTCGGCGATTTTGGCAGACATGACCAAAGACCTCTGGTCGTTTTGTCTGGATCACAACATCACGATCCAAGCGGAGTATATACACCTGGTCTTTCCAACACGGTGGCAGACTGGAACTCTCGCTACCTGTCAGACGCCAGCGACTGGACCCTAGCGGAATCGTTTTTTTTCATCTATTATGGATCTTTGGGGTCCGCTCCACATAGACTTGTTCGCCTCTCGGCTGAATTCACGCCTCCCAGTCTATTTCAGTTGGAGACCAGATCCAGGTGCTCTCACGACGGACGCCTTCCTACAAGATTGGTCCGAGGGTTGTCGTTATGCTTTTCCCCCCTTCGCAATGATCTCCAGAATGCTTCTCCAGATCCGTCGTCAACGGGCAACTGTAGTGATCATGGTGCCATTCTGGACGTCACAACCATGGTTCCCCAGTCTTCTGGACCTGATTGTGGCGGTCCCTCGGGTGCTACACTCACCGTCTCATCTGCTTCTGAACCCTTACGGAGCTCCACATCCTCTAATCCAGGAGGGCAGTCTTTCCGGGATCCCTGGCAGATGCCTGGCATTTCAAGCTCAGCTCAGCGGCTCCTGGGAGGAGCTTGGGCACCAAGCACTCACAGATCTTATCGTGCAGGCTTGGGCTTCTTGGTGCTTGGAACGGGATTTGGATCCCTTTTCAGCCCCTGTAACCTGTGTTAATCCTTTCCTCTCGTCCCTCTTTGATCAGGGACGAGCTTACAGGACCATTGATCTTTACCGCTCAGCCATCTCCGTGGCTCATTTGGGTTTTGACGGTGTCCCGGTGGGTGAGCACTCTGTTATCTGTCGATTACTCAAGAGGATACGACTCTCTAGACCCCCTAAACCTAAATACTCTTCCACCTGGTTAATGTGGTCTTGAATCTGTTTTTGTCGTGGCCTCCGAATTCTGATCTCTCTTTGGACATTTATCGGCAAAATTGGCCATGTCACTATGCCTCATTTCATATAAACTGGTTTCTGACATACGTGTTCTGGACTGGAATGCATAGTTACATAGGCTGAAAAAAGACATGCGTCCATCAAGTTCAGCCTTTCCTATATCTGTTCATTTGTTGCTGTTGATCCAAAAGAAGGCAAAAAAAAAAAAACCCCGGTTTCGCTCTTTCCAATTTTGCACTAACCAGGGAAAAAAAATCCTTCTTGACCCCAAAATGGCAGTCAGATTTCTCCTTGGATCAATAAGCTGTTTCCCCATAATTAAAGATTATATCCCTGAATATTATGTTTTTTCCAGGTATCCATCCAGTTGCAGTTTAAACGTCTGTACAGACTCCGATAAAACTACCTCTGCAGGCAGAGAATTCCACATCCTTATTGTCCTTACTGTAAAAAAAACCCTTTCCTCTGCTTTAGTCTAAATCTCCTTTCTTCCAATCTGAACGCATGACCACGTGTCCTATGCATAGTCCTGTTTATGAAAAGATTTCCACACAATGGTTTGTATTGGCCCCGAATATATTTATATAATTTTATCATATCCCCTGTGAGGCGCCGTTTTTCTAAACTAAACAGATTTAAATTAGTTAACCTTTCTTCATAACTATAGTGCTCCATTCCTTTTATTAATTTTGTAGCCCGCCTCTGCACCTAGTGCTATGATATCCTTCTTTAGAATAGGTGCCCAAAATTGCACAGCATATTCAAGGTGCGGCCTTACCATTGATTTATACAGAGGCAAAATTATATCTTTATCCCGCAACTTGATGCCCCTTTTTATACACAATACCTTACTGGCCTTAGCAACCCCAGACTGACATTGCACATTGTTGCCTAGTTTGTTGTCTATAACAATTCCCAAATCCTTCTCATTTGTCGTTACCCCTAATTCACTACCGTTTAGGGTGTAGGTTGCTTGTGCATTCGCTACCCTGAAGTGCATAACTTTACATTTATCTACATTGAATTTCATCTGCCATTTGGGTGCCCAGTCCCCCAGTCTATATAGATCCCTCTGCAGCACAGTAATATCCTGCTCGCCCTGTATAACTTTACCTAGTTTAGTGTCATCTGCAAACACAGAAACATGACTTTCACCGCCTACTGCCAGGTCATTTATAAATATGTTGAATAAAATTGGTCCCAGAACAGAACCCTGAGGGACACCACTTACCACTTTTGACCAGCTTGAAAATTTACCATTTATAACAACTCTCTGTTCTCTATCTCTAAGCCAATGTTCTACCCGAGAACAAGAATTTGCATCTAGACCAATTTCTTTCAGTTTGAATACTAACCTATTGTGTGGAACCGTGTCAAACGCCTTGGCAAAATCCAAGTAGATTACATCCACCCTGATCGACACTTCTACTTCTTCATAGAATGCAATTAAATTAGTTTGACAGGACCCATGTTTCATAAAACCATGCTGATTTTTGCTAATAATACTGTTCTTCCCAAGGAATTCTTGAATTTTATCCCTAAACAGCCCTTCAAATACTTTCCCAGCCACGGAAGTTAAGCTCACAGGTCTATAATTTCCGGGCACAGAGTTTGAACCCTTTTTGAAAACAGGAACCACATGTGCCTTCCTCCAATCCTCCGGTACAATTCCTGAAAGAAAAGAATCCCGAAAGATTAGAAACAGAGGTTCACTTATTTCCTGACTCAGCTCCATAAGTACTCGTGGGTGAATATCGTCAGGCCCCGGAGCTTTGTTAACATTAATTTTCTTTAGTTGCTGCAGCACCTTGTCCTGAGCCATCCACTCACAGTTTGACTGAAAATTTTTTCTCAGTGGCCCTATGTATATCCATTGCCATAGGTTCCTCCTTAATATATACTGAGGAAAAATAGTAATTTAAAGTTTCTGCTTTTTCCTGGTCCTTAACCAACACTACCCTCTCTGTTTTTAATGAACCTACGTTTTCATTTTTTGGGGGGTTAGTTTTGCTCGCTTTGGAAGTTACCCTCTCATTTTCTAGTTTAGCCCATCTAATCACCTTCTTGCATGCTTTATTGGCTTCCTTATATCTTATATAGGATGCCTCTGATTCGTCTCATTTAAATGCTGTAAAAGCCATTTTCTTATTTTTCATTTTCTGCTTAACGTCCCCACTAAGCCACATCGGTTTCAATTTGTTTCTTTTATATTTGTTTCCTAGTGGTACATACTGAGAAGTGTACCCTGCTAATATTTGTTTGAAAATACTCAATTTTTCCTCAGTATTTTTATCCCTGAAGAGTTTTTGCCAGTCAATAAGTTGTAAAGCTGCCCTTATCTTATTGAAATTGGCCTTCTTAAAATTATACGTTTTAGTATTCCCCATGGGCAATTTCTTTTTTGAGTTTATTTCAAAAGAGACCATATTGTGATCACTATTATCCAAGTGCTCCCCCACTTGAATGTTAGACACAAGATCAACATTGTTTGTTATCACCAGATCCAAACAAGTATCCTTTCTAGTTGGTGCTTGTACCAGTTGTGACACGAATGTGTCATTTAACAGGTTCAAAAACCTGAATCCCCTTGCAGAACTACTAGTCCCTCTATCCCAATTTATGTCCGGGTAATTAAAATCTCCAATAATTAACGTGTTACCCAGATGTGCAGCTCTCAATTTGCTCTAACAGCTGTTCTTCCTCATCATTATTAACATTAGGTGGTTTATAACATATCCCAACCAGTAGTTCTTTTCCTTTTTTTGCCCCAAGTTGATATCTACCCATAAAGCTTCCGCAAATCCCTTGTCGCCTTCAAGATGCTTAATATTTGACTTTAGCTCGTTGTTAACATACAAGCATACTCCTCCTCCCTTCCTGTTTTTTCTGTCCTTCCTATATAACGTATAACCTTTTAAGTTAACTGCCCAGTCATGGGTCTCATCCCACCATGTTTCTGTTATGCCTATTATATCATACTGCTTAGTGTATGCTATTGCCTCTAGATCTCCCATTTTGTTATTTAGGCTCCTTGCATTAGCAAGCATACATTTAATATTACCCTGAGTCTCTTGAATTTTATGAGAATTTTTATTAATACATACCTCCTCTGTTCTGATCTCCATTTTCAAGATCTCTGTGCCCCCCCCACCACTAGTTTAAAAACCCCTCCAGCCTTCTAGCCATCCTCTCCCCTAGCACAGCAGACCCTCTTCCGTTTAGGTGCAATCCATCACCACTATAAAGATTGTACCCAAGCGCAAAATCAGCCCAGTGCTCTAAGAAAGCCAAAACCCTCCTTCCTACACCATGACTTTAGCCACGCATTTACCTCCCTGATCTCCCGCTGCCTTTCTACTGTTGCGCGTGGCACAGGTAATATTTCTTCAGTTTATCTCCTAATTCCCTGAAATCATTCTTTAGGACCTTCCATTTTCCACTGACTTTGTCATTGGTACCAATATGGACCATGACAGCCGGGTTTTCCCCAGCCCCTCCCAGCACCCGGGAGACAGCAAACTGTCCGGTTGAGCCGCAGATTACCCTATCTACTCTCTTAATAACAGAGTCCCCTACCACCACAACCTGTCTAGCCTTTCTTACGCTCTCAACCCCACTCATACTAGAGGGGCTGTTCCCTCGGCTGTTAGAAGGAACAGCTTCCTTCAGTATAGGTACTCCTGAGCTGATGCACCCAACATCTTCACTCAAGCGGGCAAATCTGTTAGGCTGCACAAGGTCAGGACTAGCTAAACCTTTCCTCTTTCCTCCCGCTCTACCACCACGTGTAACTGTTACCCAGCTACATGCCTGTTCCCCAGCTGACTTATCTCCTCCTTCACTACCTGCACCCACTAAATTCTGCTCAGTGAGCAGCAGACTCCTTTCAAGATTGTCTATCTCTCTCAAAGTTGCAATTTGCTTCTCCACATCTCTAATATGAGCTTCCAGAGAAACCACTTGCTCACACCTGCCACAGAGGTATGGACCCTGGACGGATTCATCCAGGCATGCATACATGAAGCAAGATTGAGTCAGATCATCAATCTTGCTAACTCCCATAACCATACTCACAATCAAGTATAAGAAAAAATAAATAAATGAGAATCTACAAAATAACAGTTAAACAAGAACACCTGTCAAAAATAAGCAGTTAAAAGTACAGAACTATAGTTCAACAAAAACAGTCCAATAAATATATATCAGTATAAATACAGTACCTTGTGGAACCCCTTTTTCTCTTTCCAACTCTTTTTAACTCCTACTTAAAATAGCCTTAAAATAATTCTCAATGCAGAAGCAACTCAAGTGAGGTTTGACATATCTTGCGCCCAGTCCTCTGTCTTAGAGAATATGAAGCTCGTACCTCTCGACTCAAACACGAGGATTCTCTGCAACTGTTTTTGTATTCCAGGCATCCTCATCTTCCTATCTCCTCGCCTACGTTATCCCAATGGATTAAATGGTTTATGGGCCTGGAGCTCATTCCACCAGAAGTGCTGCAGGGTCTAAGACATTGGCCTTGGAAGGGGGGTTGTCTGGAGGATCTCCTTCGTTCAGCAGATTGGTCTCGAGAATCCATTTTTAACCCCTTAATGACAAAGCCCGTACATGTACGGGCTCAAAATGCATTGTTTTCAATGGGTTTAGGGACTGCCCATTGTCCTTAAGGGGTTAAGGAATTTTACTTCAAGCCTATTGAACATGTTTTTTTCTTCTGTTGTTTCTCAGCTTTAAACTTGCACAATATGAGCCTCCATGGCTTGAAATAAAATACTAGATTTTACTAAAACAGGATGTAAAGTCATGATTTTATGAAAGACACGGAGGCGAATATTGTCCCGCCCTTCAATTTTTCTTTCTCATACTTCAAATTGTTTTTCCCTTCCATGGGTTATGTTTTGGTGGCATTGTCTTTTCAGGAGGATCCCACGGTTTCCAGGTCTGGTGTTATGTCCTTTTTTCCATTATTAGGACGTCTGTGTTGTAAGCTGCAACTCCTTATCCGTATATTATTATTTATTTAGTTTTTTACAGATATTTTGATATGTTTACGGTAGAGGATTGTATTTTTCCAATTCCTGTCTCCTTGGACTAATTGGTTCCACATCCTCTGTCCCTTTATGTTTTTCACGTTGATTTTTCTGTCTTCACCTTCACTTCGTGATCAAGGAAGCGTTCTCTCCTTTCACAAGTTTGTGGTGTTGCCGTTCTATTGCGTTTTTTCCAGATTGGGCTTTTTCCTTTTTTCCTGCCTTATGGACTGAGTTGTGTCAAAGCAAGAAAGAGGAAGATTATGGCCTGTGCTTGTCCTTTTATATTGTCATAGTTACGATTATAATATTGGAGGGGTGATGTATTCTCTCATTTACTGGTTTTTGCTTTCATCAAGATCATATTTTTTTTGCTAATGTTTGGAGTAAAGAAAGGGTTAATGCACAATATTCACCTCCGTGTCTTTCATAAAATCATGACTTCACATGTTTTAGTAAAATCTAGTAATTAAATGCCACAATATACTCAAGGAAACAATAATGCCAGCCTTTCGCTCTTCTGGTGCACTCACTTGTGGACTACAGCTCTCATCACCTTAAGCCTGGCTAAGGGTGATGGAGTCGTAGCCCACAAAAGTTTTACTCATTTGTTTGTATAAAAAAAGTGAATGTTCATAATTTTAAACTATAGATGAGCTAGCAACCTACTGGCACACTTACCTTTGATGGCATGGTACAAGGCATATATTTCTTAAATGAGGCTGCTGATCAGTCTGACCTCTCCGCAGTACACACCTTTGCACAAACCCAAACTAGAAACAGAAGTCTCTATTCTTTATTTCATTAACGGTTTTGAAAACAAGATTGATGCGATTGGAATGTAAGACTTGCCCTGTACTTGAGTCACAAAAGAAAGGTCGCACATCGGTGTACATCATTAATAGTTTCCCATGAAGTGTTTTCTCTTTTTTTTTTTTTTTATATACACAACCGCAAAATAAAAATAACCAAATTGTAAATGTTTTTTTTCAGAAAGTATATAAATATGCCTTTCGTACAATGTGAAAATTGATGCAGTTACTGAGAACCAGAACGTTTTGATTTGTCACATTTCAAAAAGGTTTGAAGCATGAAAATCCAGGAATCTTACTGTGGCTGCACAATGTTTAATAAGCATGAAGGGGCATGATAAGTTAAGATATTAATCATATTCTATTCAACACTAATAAAATAGTGGTTTTATAGGGGGCAAATATTAGTATGCCAGGAACATAGTAGGAAAGGTGTACATATATGATTTGGCTGCAAACTTTCTAGCATGCTTTGAACAGAGGTCATTCAAAGCCAAGCATAAAGTATTAGACATAGTGTAGGTAAATAACTTGGCACTACTATTTCTGCAGCAGTAATGTTTCATCCAGAAAGGTGGACAGACTTCACACTGCTATATTTAACCGATGAATGCCTGGTGGTTCTTTAATTTGTGTTTACGAATACATCCAAACGGAAAGGAAATCTTACAAAAATGAATGATAAGGAGGAAGCTTATAATGCAACTATAAAAACACAAGTTTCAACAACAAATGCTTGCATGCATCAATGAGTCTAAGCGGCCAGAAAACCATTACTAAGACATGTAAAACTAGCCAGTGCCAACTAAAGCAAACTGATTGTATTAATACAGGCATAAGAATGTAAAAATGCCTTGTCATATTCCCCAAGCCAAATATGTTATGCATACACACCAACTAGTACATATATCTATACATATACACAATTGTTATTTACAATTGATCAGTAATGCACATGTATATATAGACATACACACACTTTAGGTGGATATCCATTCTTATATGAATATCAATACATAAACAATATGCACACAGGGATTTTTTCCAAAATAGTCAAGCAGCTGACGGTACTCTGTATGTATGTATGTATGTATGTATGTATGTATATATACACACACACACACACACACATACATACATACTGCTGGTCAGTGTCATGATCTTTCATTACATTGAATACAGCCATTTAATTTCAAAACTTAGGAACCTCGTAGTACATAATGGACTGTTAGTCCATGGACTGTGGAATGACAAGATGAAAATGGTGAATCTCTTGAAAAAAAACTTATTTACATTATGTTCTGGTTTCCATTTCTCCTACCTAGAGTTAGACATGGAACAAGGAACTGTATAGAATGTATATGGGTTCTATACAAACAGCAGGGGAAAATAAAAGATGATCACATCATTGTTTCCACATTGTATTATGTCTCAGTGCTACACTGACCGATATAAACAATCTATACTTAAAAACTAATAAAATACTGTATTGCATTTGAATCAAAAGGAATCTATGCTAACCGTTGAATCTTTGTCTATAAAATGAACTTGTTGTGTGTTCAGTTTGGGAAAGGTTGTTTTAAAGGACTTATACTACAAATCAATCAGTTACAAGATGTGGATGACCCTCTAATCTTCAAACAGGTCAATAGAAGTATTTTCATTGGGCAACAAAAGAATTAAAAAAACAAAGAAAAAAAACAAATGCATTTCTAAGAAAATGTAGTGCTTGTGATATATCAATCAGCTAGGAGCATACTTAATAAGCGGGTTTTCATTATTTCAAGAGACAACCCCCTCTTATATTCATTCTTTAAGAAAATGAGACAAACAACGAAGCTGCAATGACATTCATTTACAATAATTGTAGGTGTGCACATGTAGAAAGGGAGTGTTTGTGAACGGGGAGGGGCTGGGGGTTGGAAATAAACTCCTGTAGAATTTGTGAGGCCTCCTGTCCAGTGAGCCACCTTCATTCCACTGCATGAGAAACCCCATCCAATAAGTGGAACCAATTGCAAGCACTTCTTCTTCAGATCTGGTTTGTCTCTGTGTGAGAAGAGGAAGAGCATATAGAGTTGATAACGTTAATCAGCATATGATCCAAGAGTGTTCTCCAGCCGGATTCCAAGTTGTGGGTGTGGGATTCAGTTAAAGGTTTTGACAGCATTGCAGTTTGCTGGATTTCTGCCCATCTGTGGTGGGAGGCACACTGATGTCCACAACATTATTACCAGGGGACTCATCATGAGCAGACCTGTCTGCAATCTGCTTCTGTGACACAATTCGGTATATTTCTGCAAAAAAAGTAAAAAGAAAATAAATGGGCAAACGCCACCCTGTGGTAAATGACTAGAAATAAAATGCATACATAATTCATACAAGAAAAAAAACTAGATAGGAACTTTTGATAATGTATATAACCAGTTCCAAAACAGGTGGTTCCTGCAGCAACTCAACACATTAAAAAGGCAGCTGTATACAAGTGTACGAAGGCTATTCATTCATAACAGTTTCAAATATGCCATCTGTAAATGACTGGGAGCATTAAGGAGAACAATAAGAGTGTAAACTGATTGAGTTTATTGAAATACTACCCTTGCCAAGAAACCCTCCTGTTGATCCAAAGCCCTCCATATGTATTGCATTAGAACAGTCTCACCGCCTACAGACACTCCCACCTACCATTTCATGCTGCAGCATGTGAAGCAGCAAAGCTGTGCAGGTCCAAATAACCAGTGCGTTACAATGTGTGATAGGTGCGAGGAAATTAGTTTTTATTGAACATCTTAAGGTAAAGACTGTAGTAACAATACTAGAGTATATAAAAGGGGGTCTGACTTGCCTCGCTGAGAAATAACTGCTTTAGACTAGTGCTCCTTGAGTGGAAGAAGTTGCTTCACATAATTCAGACTTTTGCTGGAATCCAGCACCACATGGCAGTGTCAGTAAGCCAAGTGTTAAAGAAACTTGGTGACCATCGCTGTGGCCTTACTTGTTTACTTGTTACTTGTTTACTCTTGCTCTGATCTAGTTCCACCATTTTGTATATTAATCATAATGGTGGAATCTAGGCTGCACTCAAAGATTGGGAGGTCATGAAAATACAAATGGAATAAAACAAAGGATTGAGAACACTACGCAGTGCACATTTAAGAAACAATATGGATGAATCCCAGGTGATACTCTGTAATCTACATCCAAGCGAGAATCAGCAAAGTAACGCAGCTGGTGACGGTTTCTACTCACCAGTTAGTGTATCTGTTTACACAACAGTTGTGCAAACCTTAACTTTTAATATATAGTTTAGGTGTTTTGAGGACAAGCATAAAAACACCCTTACTTTCTAAATATATAGTAGAACATTGACAGTTTGTGTTCCTCCAAACACAGTGATTCAGTGCTTTATCCCTGTGGGATTACCTGTAAGAATGTTTTTGAAGGCTTCCTCCACATTTGTTGAATCTAATGCAGAAGTTTCTATGAATGACAAGTTGTTCTTCTCTAAAATGGGGGGAAAAAAAACATAAGAAGAATGGTACCTGAGCAGCATTGTTTGAAATACAGACTGCCCAAACGAGATGCAAACTACTCAGGGATCTAACAATTATTCTAGGGCTGCAACTATTTTCATAATCGATTAGTTGGCCAATTATTTTTGATCAGATAAAAAAAAATGCAAATTTTTTATTTAAAATAATGTAATGAACAGACAAAAAAAAAAAAACTATAAATTTAAATTAACGTGTCATTAACCCTATTATCTCCATCACAATGGCATTTCCCTAATTCCCTTCTTATTTTACTGACATATGTACTGACAAAACAGCTATATTTTAACCCTTTAATGACAAAGCCCGTACAGGCTCAAAATGCATTGTTTTCAAAGGGATTAGGGACCGCCCATTGTCCTTAAGGGGTTAAAAAAGGTACAAGAACACATTTCTTGTTTTTATTTCCTTTTATTTGGCAACCTGCCCCTCAGTTATGCACATCTGACCCCAGGCTTGCCGCTCTGCCGCCAGAAATTCCTTATAGCTCCTATATGCCACTCTGCCCCAATATGTCTTAATAGCCCCTGATATGCCTTATGCCCCCTGATATGCCTTATACCCCCTATATGCCACCCCCCCAGATATTCTTTATACCTCCCTATAAGCCACTATGCCCCCCTCCCATACTCCCTGGTGTCTAGTGGGGCTCCCGTTGAGCCACCGCTTCTGCCCTCCACTTATGCCGGTGCTTCTATGATGGAGCACCGGAAAATCATGTGGTGCTGGCGCTCAGTCATAGAAGCCCCGGCGGAAGTGGAGGGCAGAAGTGAAGGATGTCTGCATGCATCGTACAGACGCCGGCTAGCTGCCAGAGAGGAAGATCCAGGTACCCTGCGGCGCTGCGGGGGATCTGGATCTCAGTGTTATTATCTGACCTCTATTTGAGGTTGGATTATAAGATTTTAAGAGCATTTTGCTCTGAAAAAAACCCTCATCTTACAGTCAATAAAATCGATTCAACTAATCAATAATAAAGTTCGTTGACAATGATTTTGATTATCGATTAACAATTTTATTGATTAGTTGTTTCAGCCCTAAATTATTCCTCTAATCCTTCCCTACTTTCAGCCATCATGTCTGCTTTGGTCCCTTATTACCACCCTTTCTATATTGCTAAATATTCAGCTTTGCTCCTTCTGATTTACTTTTGGTTAATTTTATTGATAAAAGTAGTGCTATCAATACTTAATTTTGAACAAAGGTTCTATTGACTTTTGGATTCCTGGCAACCCCTTCAAATTTCATGCAAATCTGATGGGTAGTTTCTGAGAAACAAATTGCAAAAAAACAATTTTTTTTTCCAAATGGCGCCATGAGAACCTTAGTCACACCTACAGCCAAATACTGCTAATGGATCATCACCAGAAAAGGGCTAGACTGAGCTCTAGTTCCCCCCCCATATAAGAATGGTTGAATAACCATAATAATAAGTACTAAGTCATGACACACGCCAATCTATTGATACATTTTTGAAAACCCAAAAGGAAATTAGACGAAAAAAATTGTAATTCTAATGCCAAATTGTAATACCGTATTTGCTCGATTATAAGACGACCCTGATTATAAGACGACCCCCCAAAATCTGAATATTAACTTAGGAAAAAAAGAAAAAGCCTGAATATAAGACGACCCCAAAGGAAAAAAGTTTTACCAGTAAATGTTAATTCATGTAAACTATTTTTTTTAATAAAAGCTATGATTGAGAAAAAGATTTTTTTTGTTTTTATTTCTTGTATTTTCCAACCTGTCCCCCAGTTACGCACATCTGCCCCCAGGCTTGCCACTCCAATATGGCACTGTGGCCCATGATATGCCTTTTAACCCTCTATATGCCACTGTGCCCCATGGTATGCCTTTTGACCCCCTATGTGCCACTCTGCCTCCAGAAATGCCTTATACCCCTATATCCCATTCTGGCATTTAGGGGGTTAAAATGCATATTATGGGGCAGAGTGGCATATAGGGAGGTATAAGGCATTTCAGGAGGCAGAGTGACATTATGGGAGTTAAAAGGCATTGTATAGAGCACTCTGCCTCCAGAAATGCCTTATACCCCTATATGCCACTCTGCCATTTAGGGGGTTAAAAGGCATATTATGGGGCAGAGTGGCATATAGGGAGGTATAAGGCATTTCAGGAGGCAGAGTGCGCTATTAAATCCCCCCTTAACGCCACTCCAGAAATGCCCTATGCCCCCATTTAACACACACACACACACCCTATACCCCCATTTAACTAACTAACACACACACACACACTCTCTCTCTCTCTCTCTCTCCCCCCCTCTCTCACCCCCCTTCCCCCGCTCTCCTCCCTCTCTTACCGGTGCTTCCAGCCGGGGCAGCGGGTTGACGTCGCCTTCTGCTGCAGCCGGAAGGAGGTGTGGCTAGCAGCGGGGGTTTGTATGCGTCCGTCGCGTATACTTTCCCCGGCTGTCAGAGATCAAAGTTCCCCGCACCGGTGCGGCACCGGTGCGGGGAACTCTAATCTCTGACAGTCGGGGAAGGTCTATGCGACGGACGCAGACAACCCCCGCTGCTAGCCACACCTCCTTCCGGCTGCAGCGGACGTTGTCTACGCGGATCGCGTAGACGTCAACCCGCTGCCCCGGCAACGCAGTAGGAAGCAAGGAAGCACCGGTAAGTGTGTGTATGATGGGGGGGGGGGTGAGACAGGAGGATCCAGGTCCCCTGCAGCAGTGCGGGGGATCTGGATCTTAGTCTCCTAATCAGACCTCTATTTGAGGTCTGATTAGAAGACGACCCCGATTAGAAGACGAGGGGTATTTTTCAGAGCATTTGCTCTGAAAAAAACCTCGTCTTATAATCGAGCAAATACGGTAGTTACATGCACAACAGCTGGGGATACAAAGCAAAGTTCTTCAGAATTACCGTATTTGCTCGATTAAAAAAGACGAGTTTTTTTCCAGAGCAAATGCTCTGAAAAATTCCCCTCGTCTTATAATCAGACCAGGGGCGTACCTAGAGTAGTTGGCACCCGGGGCGGATCCTGTAAGTGGCACCCCCCCCCCCAAATGTAAAGACATCTACAAAATTATGTTGGCAAGAATATTTATTGCACCAATTTGTAACCAATTTGTAAAATCTGAAAAAATAAATTAATAACTTATAAGTAAAATAAACACGTTTAAATAACATTTACTGAACATATAATAGAGCTTTCTTTAATAACCCTCCAAAAAAAAACAGCGTCCACATTGCCCACATAGAACCTGACCAGCACCCAAATTACACACACATAGGACGTGCCATCTTTGCCCCCAAACAGCCCAGCATGAGTCAGCATTGTTCCCAAACAGCCGAGTGTACGCCATCTTTGTCCCATAAACACGCTACCTGTGCCATCTTTGTCCCATAAACACCCTGCCTGTGCCATTTTTGTCCCATAAACACCCTGCTTATACCATCTTTGCCTTTTTGACAAATCAACTATACACCTATGATTAACACAAACACTTTTACAGTCACTCACTAATTCACTTTCATTCACACAAATTGTTTACACATTCATTGTTGCATTCTCACAAATTCATTAATTCTCTCACTCATTCACACAATTCATCCACACATTAATCCATTCATTTTCGCTCTCTCATTCTGACTCTTTATTTCAATATTCTTGCTACCCTCCTTTATCCCTATCTACCCCTTCTCACTCCCTTCTCCCTATCTATCGCCTATCCCCCCGTCTCACTCCCTTCTCCCTATCTACCCCCTCCTAGCTATCTACCCTCTCCCCCCTTTGAAGTTCACTTACCTTTCAGGAGTCCTGCGGTGGGGGTGCAAGGCCCCTGCCTCCCAGCTCTGCCACTGTATGGAACAGTATAGAGTGATGGGAGTTATGATGTACTTTAGAGCATAATTATATAATGAAAAAGACATTGGAAATGGTACAGCATAAGACCCATCACTCTCACACACTTACCAATCCACACTTACCAATCCACAGATTCCACACATACCAATCCACATTTACCAATCCACACATACCAGTCCACAGATTCCACACATACCAGTCCACAGATTCCACACATACCAATCAACAATTACCAATCCACACATATCAATCCACAGATTCCACACATACCAATTCACGCATACCAATCCACAGATTCCACACATACCAATCCACAGATTCCACACATACCAATCCACACTTACCAATCCACACATACCAGTCCACAGATTCCACACATACCAGTCCACAGATTCCACACATACCAATCCACATTTACCAATCCACACATTCCACACATACCAATCCACATTTACCAATCCACAGGTTCCACACATACCAATCCACAGATTCCACACATACCAATCCACACATACCAATCCACAGATTCCACACATACCAATCCACTCTCACTGAAAGATTTCCTACCTTTCCTCTTTTCTTCTTGCAGCAGTCAGCTCCTTTTCTTCCTCTTCTTCTGTCTTCTTCCGGTTCAGAGGGCACGGACGGCGGTGGGCGCGGCTTCAGTGTTGCTTCAGCAGCAGTTGCCGCGCGGATCGCGAGGGAGCGGTATCGGAGGTCTTTAACAGACCTCCGGCTCCCTTGAGTGATTTTAAGCCGGTTCAAGGGAACCGGCTTAAAATCACTCAAGGGAGCCGGAGGTCTGTTAAAGACCTCCGATACCGCTCCCTTGCGAGCATTTTCCTCCAGCGGCGGACATTACTGTCCGTGAGGTACCGGTGCTTCTGAGTCCCCGGTGCTTAGTCCGGGCAGAGTGTAGAGCTCTATGCGATTCGGGTAGACAACTTCCACTCAAGCGTGTAGAGCTCTACACGCTGCCCGGACTAAGCAACGGGGGACTCAGAAGCACCGGTAAGTTTGGAGGAGGGAGGGGAGGGAGTGTTAAATGGGGGGCATAAGGCATTTCTGGAGGCAGAGTGCTCTGTGAAATGCCTTTTAACCCCCTTAATGCCACTCTGCCTCCAGAAATGCCTTTTAACCCTCTATATGCCACTCTGCCCCCTGAAATGCCTTATACCTCCCTATATGCCACTCTGCCCCATAATATGCCTTTTAACCCTCTAAATGCCAGAGTGGCATATAGGGCAGGGCTTGACAAATTTGTTGTGAATCTAGGCGCCAGGTAAAAAAGTTAGGAGCCAGGATTTTTTTAAACTAACAGTTGGTTAGGAGTGATCTGATCATCATCAGCCCACTTACTAAACTCACAGCATCTGACCTGGAAGCACCCTGGACTTTCAGGTCAGTGCTGTTTGTTTTTTTTTTTTAATTAATTTTTTTATTTAACTCTTTCGATGCTGATGTTCCATTGGAGCACAGCATTGACAGATATTTAGTCCCCACAAGCTTGTGGGGACAAATGTTAACCCCTGCAATGCCACGAATGTGTCATACACAATTGTGGCATTGAAGGGGTTAACGCTGCACTGTCGCTCTCATGGAGCGATCAGGCAGCAGGGGGGTGTTGTGTCAGGTCTCCACACTCATGGCGAGACCAAAGAACCCTCTCCCCCTGTCCCTGAAGCTGCATCTGGCAGCTGGGAAGCAATTGCTGGTCTATAGACCAGCCATTGCAGGGGGAGTCTCTGATGACTGCTGTAGGCTTCCATACCTACAGGAGTCATCAAAGGGCTTGTGGGGGCTCGTTTTTGCTGTTGCTGGTCTGCCTGGGCTTCCAGGCAGACCACCAGCAGCAAAGCCCCCAAAACGGGAATTAACCCCTAAATGCCGCGATCGCGGCATTGAAGGGGTTAACTGTGCGCTGTCGCTCCCATGGCGCGATCAGGCAGCTGGGGGTGTTGGGTGAGGTCCCAAGACTTGTGTGGGGACCCAATCAACACACAAACCCCTTCCCTGAGGCTGCCTGTGGCAGCTGAAAACACGAGTGCTGCTTTTCCAGCAACCGCGTTTTCAGCCTACAGGATGACTCCGTGGGAGTGATCTCAGGCTCGAGGGCGGGCTCGGAGTGGCTGTGCTGTCTGCCCAGACTTCTGGGCAGACAGCAGCAGTGCCCCCGTGTGGTGACTCAGCCTCTTACATCCACAATTTTTTCTGGATGTAAGAGGCTGACAAAACCTAGGCGCCAGGACAAAATTCTCTGTCGCCATGGCGACCTGGCGCCTGGGATTTGTCGAGCCCTGATATAGGGGTATAAGGCATTTCTGGAGGCAGAGTGGCACATATGGGGTTAAAAGGCATATCATGGGGCACAGTGGCATATAGAGGGTTAAAAGATGTATCATGGGGCACAGTGGCATATATGGGGTATACAGCATTTCTGGGGCAGAGTGGCAAGCCTGGGGACAGATGTGCATAACTGGCGGGGGGGCAGGTTAAAAAAAAGGAAAAAAAAACAAAATATTTTTCTCAATCGTAGCTTTTATTAGCAAACAATTGTTCACAGTTTACATGAATTAACATTTACTGGTAAAACGTTTTTCCTATAGGGTCGTCTTATATTCAGCCTTTTTTTCATAAATTAATATTCAGATTTTGGGGGGGTCGTCTTATAATCAGGGTTGTCTTATAATCGAGCAAATACGGTAAGTTTGTTACAATATGGATTCTGCTAATCAGAGCCAACATCACGACTTACATCGATGGCATTGAATTGTTTCAATTTTTCTTCTTTTTTTTTTATCGTTGTCAGACTTGGTGTAGGAATTCAGCATGACATAGGAATAAGGAATGATCTTACTACTTTGTAATTGTAATAATATTCTCTTTAGGAACATAAATATTATAATGTAAGCAGTAGTGGTAGACGATTTTGTGCATTTAAGTGAAAAATTAAGCTTGGCATTAACATTACATGTAACCTACAGTTTCATTCTGTAAGCTCTCAACATAACAGGTATTACCCAAAAGCTTCTCTTGTTACCAATGAAAGGATTCTGAACTACTTACTCTACTTTTAGAGCAAGCTGAGAAAAAGGTTCCCTTTCTTTCAAACTCTTAATTTACCAGTAATCCCTACATAACAAAAACTTTACTAGGGCTGCAACAACTAAACGAATTTCATTATCGATTAGTTGCAGCAGCTCCTACTTACAGTTCCTCCCTGCAGTCATTGCCGATTGGCCCACCCACTTCCTTCTTCCAGTCCCTCCTTGCAGTCACTGCCGATTGGCTGCAAGGAGGGACAGAGAGAAAGGGGCCTATCGGCAGTGACTGCAGGCAGGGACAGGGAGCCAGAAAGGGGCGGGGCCAAAGTGTCAATTGTCCCCTTCCATTTCTTATACCGTCCTAATGGCTCAAGAACTCATCTAACTGGTGAGTATAAAATTAATTTGGGCTAAAGTTGGGGGCAGTTATAGTTAGTGGGGTGTTTAGGGTTAATTGTGGTTGATGGGGTCTTCAGGGTTAATTTAGGGGCAGTTATGGTTAATAGGGTCTTCTCTTCAGGGTTCATTTAATGCTGAGGACTGAGGGTTAATTTAACTAAATAAAGTTAACTTAAGGTGCAGTTATAGGTAAAGGGGGGCAAACTGAGGGGAATCTAAATCCTGGGGGCACTGAAGATTAACCCTGTATTTATTTATAAAAGTATTGTGTCTGAACGAGTCTGCAAATATATGAGTGCACTATGGGATATCAGGGGGGTATATCAGTGGGGAAGATGGAGTGGCATATCTGGGAGGCAGTGTGGCAAGCCTGGGCTCAAATGTGCATCACTGGGGGGGGCAGGTTGGGAAATAAAAACAAGAAATGCATTTTTATTAAAGTTTTCTTTATTCTGCTGTTTGTTTTTTTTTTACATCCTACGTTACTTTATTAAATTATTTTAAATAAATGAAAAATTTACATTTTTTTATCTGATTAATCGAAAAAATAATCGGCCAACTAATCGATTATCAAAATAATCGTTAGTTGTAGGGCTGCAACTAACGATTATTTTAATAATCGATTAGTTGGCCGATTATTTTGTCGATTAATCGGATAAAAAAAATTAGGGCTGCAACAACTAATCGATAAAATCGATAATCGATAATGAAATTCGTTGGCAACGAATTTCATTATCGATTAGTTGAATCGATTATCGATTATAAAATGAGGGTTTTTTCATAATGAAAAATCCCCCTCATTATATAATCCGTTTAGTCTGACTCACCGTCTCACAGCAGCAGCTCCTACTTACTCCCCCTCCCTGTAATCACTGTGACAACTGGCCCCGCCCCTTCCTTCTCCAGGCCAGAACCACATGGCTGTGACACTCATCTAACTGTAAGTATATGTATATATATATATATATAATGTGTATGTGTGTATATATATATATATATATATGTATATGTGTATATATGTATGTAATATTATATATATATATATATATATATATATATATATATTTGGGCTACTGAAAGTTAGGGGAGGTGGGGGTTAATTTAGGGGCAGTTATGTTAATAGGGTGTTTAGGGTTAATTTAGGAGCAGCTGTGGTTAATGGGGTGTTTGGGGTTAATTTGAGGCAGTTGTGGTGAATGGTGTGTTTAGGGTTAATTTAGGGGATGCTGTGGTTGATGGGGTCTTTAGGGTTAATTTAGGGGATGCTGTGGTTAAGGGGTGGTTAAGGGGGTGTTAAGGGTTAATTTAGGGGCAGTTATGGTTAATGGGGAGTTTAGGGTTAATTTAGGGGAATCTAAATCCTGGGGGCAGTGAAGTGACATATCTGGGGGTATAAGGCATATACAGTATATAAGGCATATGTGGGGAGGGCAGTGTGGCATGTCTGGGGAGGACGGAGTGGTGTATCAGGATGTATAAGGCATATCTGGGGGTAGAGTGGCATATCTGGGGGTAGAGAAGTGGCATGTCTGGTAGGCAGGGTGGCATGTCTGGGGACGATGGAGTGGGGTATCAGGGGATATAAGGCGTATCAGGCACAGTGGCAGATGTGGGAGGCAGCGTGGAGTGGCAGATGTGGGAGGCAGCGTGGCATATGTGGGAGGCATTGTGGAGCGGCAGATGTGGGAGGCAGCATGGCGTGGCATATGTGGGGAGGGTAGGGTGGCATGTCTGGGGAGGATGGAGTGGTGTTTCAGGGGGTATAAGGCGTATCAGGCACAGTGGCATGTGGGGGGTAGAGTGGCGTGGCAGATGTGGGAGGCAGCGTGGCGTGGCAGATGTGGGAGGCAGCGTGGAGTGGCAGATGTGGGAGGCAGCGTGGAGTGGCAGATGTGGGAGTCAGCATGGTGTGTTATATGTGGGAGGCAGCGTGGAGTGCTGTGGTAGCCAGCGTGGCATATGTGGGGGGGCAGCATGGCATGTCTGGGAGGCAGCGTAGCAAGCCTGGGCTCAAATGTGCATATATTGGGGGGCTGGTTGGGAAATAAAGACAAGAAATGTATTATCAAAGTTTTTTTTATTCTGCTGTTTGTATTTAACATCATTTGTTTAGTAAATTATTTTAAATAAATGAAAAATTTACATTCATATTTTTTATCCGATTAATCGAAAAAATAATCGGCCAACTAATCGATTATTAAAATAACCGTTAGTTGCAGCCCTAAAAAAAATACATTATTTTAAATTGAAGAAAAATTGCAATAAAAAACTTACAATTTACACTTTCATCTCTTTATTGCAATGGCCTCTCTCTATTCACCTTCTTATTTTACTAACATAATAAAAGCTACAAGAACCCAAACACGGTGTTTCTCAAACTAGGTTTTAATACAAAGTTATTAGTAAATATTAATTCATATGTTAACTATTTTTCATATTTAATAAAAACTGAGAAAAAAGCCTTGTTTAAGTTTTTTTATTTACCAAACTGCCTCCAGTTATGCACATCTGACCCCCAGCTTGCCACTCTGCCCCATATAAGCCTTATACCCCTTATATGCCAGATTCCACTGTGCCCCCTGATATGCCACTGTGCCCCCTGATATGCCTTATACTCCTTATATGCCAGTGATATGCAACTGAGCCCACTGATATACCTTTTACCCCCAGATTTGTTTTATGCCCCCCTGATATGCCTATCATCGAGGTCTTATACCCCCCTATATGCCACTGAGCCCCCTGATATACCTTTTACCCCCAGATATGTTTATGTCCCCCTGATATGCCTAATATCCATATGCCTTATACCCCCTATATGCCCTAAAAATTCATAATACCCCCCATACACCACTATAACTCACCCATACACCACTCTGGCTCCTCCCCCTCCCATACACCACTCTGGCTCCTCCCCCTCCCATACACCACTCTGGCTCCTCCCCCCTCTCATACACCACTCTGCCTCCTCCCCCGCCCATACATCACTTTGGCTCCTCCCCTCCCATACATCACTTTGCCTCCTCCCCTTCCATATGCCACTCTGCCTCCTCCCCTCCCATACATCACTTTGGCTCCTCCCCCTCCCATACACCACTCTGGCTCCTCCCATACTCCACTCTGCCTCCTCCCCCTCCCATACATCACGTTGGCTCCTGCCCCTCCCATACATCACTTTGCCTCCTCCCCCCTCCCATACTCCACTCTGCCTCCTGTGAACCTCCGTTTCTGACAAGACACCAGGGAGCCGGGTAGAGAGGCAGAGTGGCGTATGAGAGGGGGAGGAGCCAGAGTGGTGTATTGGAGGGTGGCTCCCATACACCCCTCTGACTCCTCCCCCCTCCCATACACCGCTCTGCCTCTCTACCCGGCTCCGTTACTGAAGGCACTTTCACTGCAGCTTCATAGAAGCTACAGTGTAAGTGAAGGGCAGTAACGGAGTCTGTCTGTGCGATGCAGACCCTCACCGGATGACAGAGAGGATGATTCTCTGTCAGCCGGTGGGGGTCTGCATCGCACGGACAGACTCCGTTACTCACCTTCACTTACACTGAGGCTTCTATGAAGCTGCAGGGAAAGTGCCTTCAGTAATGGTGCCGGGTAGAGAGGCAGAGTGATGTATGGGAGGGGGGAGGAGGCAGATGGGAGGGGGAGAGAGACGGAAGTGAGAGACCGGCCGACAGTGAGGGGAATCCAGGTCTCCTGCAGCGTACCGGGGGATCTGGATTCCGGTGTTATAATCCGATCTCTGTTTGAGGTCGGATTATATAAGGAGAGGAGTTTTTCAGAGCATTTGCTCTGAAAAAAACCTCTTTTTATAAATCGATAAAAATTGATCCGATTAATCGATGAAAATCGTTGACAACGATTTTCATTATCGATTATTATCGATTAGTTGTTTCATCCCTAGTTAGTTGCAGCCCTAAACGTTACACAAAGCATTAAATGGTTATCAAGATATAAAATATACACAGCAGCTTCAAAGATTAATGTGTACTATACAAAGACGCTATACCATTTTCAGTATCACTTGTTTATTAACTTGTAAATTAGTTTACACCATTTCCTTTCTAAGTGCACATTGAACATTACCTGCAAACGCTCGTGCCTCGTCTGTTGGAACAGCTCTAAGGTGACGCAAGTCGCTTTTGTTCCCAACCAGCATTATGACTATGTTGTTGTCTGCATGATCCCTCAGCTCCTTGAGCCAACGCTCCACATTCTCATATGTTAGATGTTTAGCAATATCATAAACCAGTAGAGCTCCCACGGCTCCCCTGTAATAACTAGAGAAAATGTGTTTGTTAGTGTGAAGGCTTTAATGTATGATTAAGATGCATGATTGTCATTTTACATGAGGATAAAGAAAATACATTCTGATTGCAATGTTCTACTACTGTATTAAAAAACATTTGAAAGAAAAACATATCTACCGTATTGATTCGAATATAGGCCGCACTTTTTCCCCCCACTTTAAGTCTTTAAAGTGGGGGGGCAGCCTATATTCGGGGTCTAGCGCAGCGGGGTTAGGATACAGGGGACCTGTATCCTACTCTCGGATGTGCTCAGACAGCCTCCCCTGCCAGCACTTCCCAGCTGAGGTTGTTTCTGCTCGCATCGCCGCTGCCAGGGAACGTCTGTGCGAACAATCTTCCTTCCTGGTACTTCCCACGGCGGAAGTGCCGGCACCGGAAGTTGAATACGTGTTATGTGTAGATGTCCCCCGCCGGCCCCGCAAGACCCCGTGGAGTCTGCACCGGTAAGTCTGGTGGGGGGGGGACATCTTGGGGACAGAGTGGCAGCATATCTCGGGGGAGGTAGAGTGGCAGCATATCTCGGGGGAGGTAGAGTGGCAGCATTTCTCGGGGTGTACATCTTCGGGACAGAGTGGCAGCATATCTCGGGGGCGGGGGGCAGAAACTTTTTTTCATTAAAAAAAAGCACCTAACTTTTAGGCTAGGTTTCCACTTGGGTTTTTGTCCTGCGTTTTTTTCTTGATGAAAAACGCCAGAAAAAACGCCAGGAAAAACGCCAAGAAAACTGCCACTGCATTTACCTGCGTTTTGGCCTTTCTGTGGAAATTGCTTTTTTTGACCTTAGGCAGTTTTTCCAGCCTTTACAAGTTTCACCCAGCTAAAAGGGATTGGCATAAATAGCAAGTATCTGCCCCCTCCTGATGTCATTTACTTGGTAGAGTTCTACTTAAACACGGCCCGGCGGACCCTTTTGTCTCTTTTCTGTGGTTTGTAAGGCATGCTTTATTCCGAATGTCTGCTCCTCTAGGAAGATTGGCCCCAAATGATGGTGCAAATTGTTTGCTGTTGCTTTTGGCACGCAGGATCCAGTTGGGTATGTTTGTTTGTAAAGGTATGTTTGTTCCCAATGGTGTAAAATTCAATATGAACTTTGTTTTGTGTGAAACTGTTTGTTTCCAGCCTATTTCTCGTAGGACACACAGATACTGGGTCCATCCTCTGCATTGTAACTGTGGAAAAAAACGCCAAAGCAAAAAACCCACATGGCTTTTTCATGACGGTTTTTCTCTCCCATAGACTTCTATTGGAGAAAAACGCCAAGATTTCCTTGCAAAAAACGCCAGAGTGTCAACATGCTGCGATTTTGAAAAACTGCCACAGAGCCCAAAAAAGCAAAAAAACGCCAAAGAGGACTGAAAAAATGCCAAACAAAAAGCCGCCAAGTGGATATGGCATTGTGCGATTTCCTATTGAAGAACAGCTAACATCTGGCTGCAGCGGTTTTTCACTAAAAAACGCCAGGTGGCGCTATTGGCGTTTTTAGCAAAAAAAAACAAGTGGAAACCTAGCCTTAGGGTGCGGCCTATATTCGGGTGCGGCCTATATCCGAGCCAATACGGTATATAGATTTCTATCTATCTTTGGAAAACTGCACTTTTATTTCAAAGTTTCAATATCACAAAAAAGGTGAGGAACTATATCGTTTTTTTAGTTTTTATAAAAGTTTCTTGTGACATGAGGGAATATACTAAAACACAGACAAAATCAAATAGGGTACATACAGTTATACATTTCATTAATTTCTCCTTACTGCTTGGAATTAAGCCATTTAAACACTGCTAAACAGACAATCTTAGTATTTAGTAAGACATACAAGAAAAAGTTTTTGCTCTACAAGTTAAAAGGTGCTGTTCAATCTACCCCCCCCCATTATTACTGACATTTTATTCCTCTGCTGTTTCCATGCTAAATTAGTTTACCAGTTTTAAAATACACTGTAGTTTCCCTGTAATTTGTTTTGTAAATAACTCCCTGTGGGGACTCAAGTTTACAATGACGCCAATATGATATGCTATGCTTAGCCATTACCAGGGCCGGACTGTGAATGACACAGCAGCCCTGTCCCTTTAAGCCAGCGTTTGTTTTCTTTTACATTCACAAAATGAGCTGTATATTACAGCATCTGATCTGCTGCTGGAGTGGAGCGCTGTCAGACAAATGTCGAGGGTGCATTTGCTCAGTGTGCCAGATCGAGCCTCCTTATTATGGACATCAGCAAAGCTCCTTCAACCAATCTAACATACAGGACTCTGGTGCTAAGCAATGCTGATTAATTAATTTCTTATAATGTGGTTTTTGTTGGACTAGGATTGGGGGGGGGATTCATGCCATTTCTGCTTAGTTTTATACAGGATGCAGAGCTTATCTAATGATATTTTATGACGCACGCTAGGTGGAAAAGTACCTTTAAAGGAAACAGCGTGGATTAAATAGTTTGAATGCAGAGGGTTTTTAGAAGTATAGACAAAAAGTAGCATGTGGTTTTACATTATAGTTGGCCTTGGTCAGAAAAAAACCCCCAGTTACATTGATCATATATTAACTTGGAAACAGGGCTTTGCATGACTGAAGAGTACGCAACCAGAGAGGAGAACAGAGATACCAACAGACTCTACACCGTTTCTCAGTGGTTCCCTTGGCACCATCAGAAAAGGATGCCCATACTTTAGTTCTGGCATTCAAACAAGTGTATAAATATGCTCCAGCCACTACTCAGTAAGTACACAGTGAGGCTGTTGGGCAGTGGTGGGATTCAATTTTTTTTATTTATTTATTTATTTTTTTTAATAACCACTTCCGAGATTTCGTACTAAAAATTAAAAACCTCACACACACAGACTCAGGCAGTCACGCGCGCACACACACACACACACACACAGAGACAGACTCAGGCAGTCTCACACACACACAGACTCAGGCAGTCTCACACACACACAGACTCAGGCAGTCTCACACACACACAGACTCAGGCAGTCTCACACACACAGACTCAGGCAGTCTCACACACACACACAGACTCAGGCAGTCTCACACACACACACAGACTCAGGCAGTCTCACACACACACACAGACTCAGGCAGTCTCACACACACACACAGACTCAGGCAGTCTCACACACACACACAGACTCAGGCAGTCTCACACACACACACAGACTCAGGCAGTCTCTCACACACACAGACTCAGGCAGTCTCTCACACACACAGACTCAGGCAGTCTCACACACACAGACTCAGGCAGTCTCACACACACACACACACAGACTCAGGCAGTCTCACACACACACACAGACTCAGGCAGTCTCACACACACACACAGACTCAGGCAGTCTCACACACACACACAGACTCAGGCAGTCTCACACACACACACAGACTCAGGCAGTCTCACACACACACACACACAGACTCAGGCAGTCTCACACACACACACACAGACTCAGGCAGTCTCACACACACACACACACACAGACTCAGGCAGTCTCACACACACACACACACAGACTCAGGCAGTCTCACACACAGACTCAGGCAGTCTCACACACACACAGACTCAGGCAGTCACACACACACACACACACAGACTCAGGCAGTCTCACACACACACACAGACTCAGGCAGTCTCTCACACACACACACAGACTCAGGCAGTCTCACACACACACACAGACTCAGGCAGTCTCACACACACACACAGACTCAGGCAGTCTCACACACACACACACAGACTCAGGCAGTCTCACACACACACACACAGACTCAGGCAGTCTCACACACACACACACACACAGACTCAGGCAGTCTCACACACACACACACACACACACACACACAGACTCAGGCAGTCTCACACACACACACAGACTCAGGCAGTCTCACACACACACACAGACTCAGGCAGTCTCACACACACACACAGACTCAGGCAGTCTCACACACACACACAGACTCAGGCAGTCTCACACACACACAGACTCAGGCAGTCACACACACACACACACAGACTCAGGCAGTCACACACACACACACACAGACTCAGGCAGTCACACACACACACACAGACTCAGGCAGTCACACACACACACAGACTCAGGCAGTCACACACACACACAGACTCAGGCAGTCACACACACACACAGACTCAGGCAGTCACACACACACACACACAGACTCAGGCAGTCACACACACACACACAGACTCAGGCAGTCTCACACACACACAGACTCAGGCAGTCTCACACACACACAGACTCAGGCAGTCTCACACACACACAGACTCAGGCAGTCTCACACACACACAGACTCAGGCAGTCTCACACACACACACAGACTCAGGCAGTCTCACACACACACACAGACTCAGGCAGTCTCACACACACACACAGACTCAGGCAGTCTCACACACACACACAGACTCAGGCAGTCTCACACACACACACAGACTCAGGCAGTCTCACACACACACACAGACTCAGGCAGTCTCTCACACACACAGACTCAGGCAGTCTCTCACACACACAGACTCAGGCAGTCTCTCACACACACAGACTCAGGCAGTCTCTCACACACACAGACTCAGGCAGTCTCTCACACACACAGACTCAGGCAGTCTCACACACACACACTCAGGCAGTCTCACACACACACACAGACTCAGGCAGTCTCACACACACACACACAGACTCAGGCAGTCTCACACACACACACAGACTCAGGCAGTCTCACACACACACACAGACTCAGGCAGTCTCACACACACACACACAGACTCAGGCAGTCTCACACACACACACACACAGACTCAGGCAGTCTCACACACACACACACAGACTCAGGCAGTCTCACACACACACACACACACAGACTCAGGCAGTCTCACACACACACACAGACTCAGGCAGTCTCACACACAGACTCAGGCAGTCTCACACACACACAGACTCAGGCAGTCTCACACACACACACACACACAGACTCAGGCAGTCTCACACACACACACACAGACTCAGGCAGTCTCACACACACACACACAGACTCAGGCAGTCTCACACACACACACACAGACTCAGGCAGTCTCACACACACACACACAGACTCAGGCAGTCTCACACACACACACAGACTCAGGCAGTCTCACACACACACACACACAGACTCAGGCAGTCTCACACACACACACACACAGACTCAGGCAGTCTCACACACACACACACAGACTCAGGCAGTCTCACACACACACACACAGACTCAGGCAGTCTCACACACACACACAGACTCAGGCAGTCTCACACACACACACAGACTCAGGCAGTCTCACACACACACACAGACTCAGGCAGTCACACACACACACACAGACTCAGGCAGTCACACACACACACACACAGACTCAGGCAGTCACACACACACACACACAGACTCAGGCAGTCACACACACACACACAGGCAGTCACACACACACACACAGACTCAGGCAGTCACACACACACACAGACTCAGGCAGTCACACACACACACAGACTCAGGCAGTCACACACACACACAGACTCAGGCAGTCACACACACACACAGACTCAGGCAGTCACACACACACACAGACTCAGGCAGTCACACACACACACACAGACTCAGGCAGTCACACACACACACACAGACTCAGGCAGTCACACACACACACACAGACTCAGGCAGTCACACACACACACACAGACTCAGGCAGTCACACACACACACACACACAGACTCAGGCAGTCACACACACACACACAGACTCAGGCAGTCACACACACACACACAGACTCAGGCAGTCACACACACACACAAAGACTCAGGCAGTCACACACACACAAAGACTCAGGCAGTCTCACACACACACTCAGGCAGTCTCACACACACACACACAGACTCAGGCAGTCTCACACACACACACAGACTCAGGCAGTCACGCACACACAGACTCAGGCAGTCACGCACACACAGACTCAGGCAGTCACGCACACACAGACTCAGGCAGTCACGCACACACAGACTCAGGCAGTCACGCACACACAGACTCAGGCAGTCACGCACACACAGACTCAGGCAGTCACGCACACACAGACTCAGGCAGTCACGCACACACAGACTCAGGCAGTGTCTGGAGGGGAGAGGCGGAAGTTGTCTGTGCGCATCGCACGGACACCCACCGGCCGACAGTGAGGGGAATCCAGGTCCCCTGCAGCGTTGCGGGGATCTGGATTCTAGTGTTATAGTGTTGTCAACGATTTTAATTATCGATTATTATCAATTTTATTGATTAGTTGTTTCAGCCCTACTAAATAGCTTCCCATAGTCCCATGTTTAGTGACAAAGATGCCTATGGGAAACTGGGGACAGAATTTGCCTTTGCCCCCAGTTTCCCATTGGCATCTTTGTCACTAAACATGGGACTATGGAAAGCTATTTAGTGTAGAGCTGAAACAACGAATCGATAAAATCGATAATAATCGATAACGGAAATCATCGATAACGATTTCCGTTATCGATTAATCGAGTGATCAATTCGTTGTTGGAGCACTCGGCTCCTTTTACTTACCTCCGCGAGCGTTCCCCGCTTCTGCTACACGCTCTGCAGTCTCCGCCTTCTTTTAGCTACGTGACGGATGTGACGCGTTCCGGAGGTAAGTATTCTTCATGTCTATGTGCACGGATCGCACAGAGCCACTCGCACAGAGCGAATCGCTCTGTGCGAGTGGCTCCACTCGCACAGAGCGGTTCGCTCTGTGCGAGTGGCTCCACTCGCACAGAGCGGTTCGCTCTGTGCGAGTGGCTCCACTCGCACAGAGCGGTTCGCTCTGTGCGAGTGGCTCCACTCGCACAGAGCGGTTCGCTCTGTGCGAGTGGCTCCACTCGCACAGAGCGGTTCGCTCTGTGCGAGTGGCTCCATTCGCACAGAGCGGTTCGCTCTGTGCGAGTGGCTCCATTCGCACAGAGCGGTTCGCTCTGTGCGAGTGGCTCCATTCGCACAGAGCGGTTCGCTCTGTGCGAGTGGCTCCATTCGCACAGAGCGGTTCGCTCTGTGCGAGTGGCTCCATTCGCACAGAGCGGTTCGCTCTGTGCGAGTGGCTCCATTCGCACAGAGCGGTTCGCTCTGTGCGAGTGGCTCCATTCGCACAGAGTGAACCGCTCTGTGCGAGTGGCTCCATTCGCACAGAGCGGTTCGTGAGTGTGGGTGCAGGGCAGAGTGGGGGTGGGGGTGCAGGGCAGAGTGGGGGTGGGGGGTGCAGGGCAGGAGACTGGGTGCAGGGCAGAGTGGGGGTGGGGATGCAGGGTGTGAGTGTGGGTGCAGAGCAGAGTGGGAGACTGGGTGCAGGGCAGAGTGGGGGTGGGGATGCAGGGCAGGGTGTGAGTGTGGGTGCAGGGCAGAGTGGGTGCAGGGCAGAGTGTGAGTGTGGGGGCAGGGCAGAATGTGGGGGCAGGGCTGGGTGCAGGGCAGAGTTAGAGACTGGGTGCAGGGGCACAGTGCAAAGTGCTGGGTGCAAAGTGCCAGTGCTGGGTGCAAAGTGCCAGGGCTGGGTGCAAAGTGCTGGGTGCAAAGTGCCAGGGCTGGGTGCAAAGTGCAAAGTGCTGGTGCAAAGTGCTGAATGCTGGGTGCAAAGTGCTGGATGCAAAGTGCCAGGGCTGGGGCAAAGTGCCAGGGCTGGGTGCAAAGTGCTGGGTGCAAAGTGCCAGGGCTGGGTGCAAAGTGCTGGGTGCAAAGTGCTGGGTGCAAAGTGCAAAGTGCTGGGGCAAAGTTTCTTGAACAGTAATAGTCCACCTCTTTTCAGAATGTTTGGGGTTATTTTGTTTCATAAATATTGTGTTTGGGTTCTTGTACTTTGAAAATATTGTTTTTTATTACATCATAACAAAATAAGAATGTTAATGTAAATTTTAAGTTGTTTTTTAACATCCAGTTCATTAAATTCTTTTAAATAAACGAAAAATTTGCATATTGTTTTTTTTTATCCGATTAATCGAAAAAATAATCGGCCGATTAATCGATTATTAAAATAATCGTTAGTTGCAGCCCTAATTTAGTGACAACGATGCCTATAGGAAATTGGGGACAGAGTTTGCCTTTGCCCCCAGTCCATCTTTGTTCAAGCCTCCCACTGCCAAGCATGCCCCCAGTTTATTCAGCTTACCTGATCGAAGACCCCGATGTGCACTCTGTTGAATTCCTGCTGTCAAACACCTGTGTGATGCAGACAACCCTGCTGCTGCGGCTCCACCCACCCTCCCCACTAAACGGGGATGGCACCGCCCACAAAAGGTCATTGTGCAGCACTGTTGCCGCCCACGAAAGTTATTGAGCAGCCCCGGCTGACAGGGGTGGCATTTAAAGAAGCCGCCCCCGTTGATCCGAAATAGAATTGCGTCAGCTGGCCAGCTCGACTCAGTGACCTTCGTGGGCGGTGACAGCCCCGTTCAGTGAGGAGGGTGGGTGGAGCCGCCGGCAGCAGCAGAGTAGTCTGCAACAATCCAACTAGTGGCTAGTGTTTCTTAGTGTGAGACCCTCGTTTTAACATCCATTCAAAAGTTAAGTAGATCATCAATACATTTTTCAATTTCACTACCGTCACTGGCGACTAATTAGTGCTTTTAATTAGCAGGCAGTATTTTTTTAGCCTTCATAGGTATGAGGACTTCTAAAAAAAATTAAGCATCAGCTAAAATAATACTTCTGGATTCATTAATGTCTGTTCACGTCTATTGTATAAACATGTAGATATTTATATTTAAGAAACAAATCCAGTAATGAAGGTACATTTGGATAGAACTCACGCAGAGGTGATGGCTCGATATCGTTCCTGTCCAGCTGTGTCCCAGATTTGAGCCTTTATAGTTTTCCCATCAACCTGGATGCTCCGAGTGGCAAATTCCACCCCGATGGTGCTTTTACTCTCCAGGTTAAATTCATTACGCGTAAAACGAGATAGTAAGTTACTCTTCCCCACTCCAGAATCACCAATCAACACCACTGAAAGAAGAAGTGAAATAGAAAATAAGTGCAAATCATCCAATTTTTGAAGAGTAACCCCCCAATACTTTTTTAAAGAAAACATTAAAAACATACCAAATGTTCTATTTCAAGTCCTTTTAAAACGTCATTTTAATTACCTGGAGGATCAACACAAATACTCACCTACCAACGATGCTCTGGCATTCCCTACACTCGGAACACTACAACGCCACGCGGAATGGGCTGCAAATAGTGTCCAATACACCGTACGGGAGCCATAATTGCCGAAAAGGCCACAAGTTGCAGTCTTTGTTTCAGCTTAATAAGAAGGGAGTCTGACATCAGCGGAGGATGTCACCGATATGCTTAGTCCGTGGAACCGGCACCCATCAACCACAACTGCCCCTAAATTAAACCTAGATACCCCATCCACCACATCTGCCCCTAAATTAACCCTAGATACCCCATTAACCACATCTGCCCCTAAATTAACCCTAGATACCCCATCAACCACATCTGCCCCTAAGTTAACCCTAAACACCCCATTAACTGCCCCTAACTTTCAGCAGCCCAAATAATTTTATACTCACAGTAAGATGAGTTCTTGAGCCATGTGGACGCTATGGGAAATGGGCGGGACCAACTGGCGTTTTGGTCCCGCCCCTTTCTCCCTGTCCCTTCTTGCAGCCAATCACCAGTGACTGCAGGGAGGGACTGGAAGAAGGAAATGGGCGGGCCAATCGGCAGTGACTGGTAAGTAGGAACTGCTGCTGTGAGTCACACTGAAACGAGGAGTATTTTTCAGACCAAACCCTCATTTTATAATCGATAAAAATCGATTCAACTAATCGATAATGAAATTCGTTGGCAACGATTTTCATTATCTATTATATAGGTTGTTGGTGCTATATAAATAAAAATATATCAACAACCCTTGTCATATGCATTGAGTGTCCCTTAATGGTAAATTCTTGCATAAATGGAATGTCTGGTAATTCGATAATTTTGATAACTAACAAATCAGCTCATCCCTATCCACAGACTAGATTGTAAACTCGCAAGAGCAGGGCCCCCTCCTCTTTTTATACCAGTTTGTTATTGTGTGTGACTTTAACCCCTTAAGGACCGGGCTCATTTTTTCTTTTTGTAAACTTTGGGGCCGAGGCCGTTTTAACACTCCTGCGGTGCTTGAGTTTATATTGTTTTTTTCAGGACAAGATGGGCTTTCTTCAGATACCATATGTTTTGATCATATCTTATTTACTATAAAAAAAATAAAACATGGAGACTTTTCTTTGAAAAATCTTTTACTCACCTACAAAAGTTAAAAAAAAAAACAAAAAAACTAGCTAAATAGATTCTACTATTTGTCCTGAGTTTAGAAATACTCAATGTTTTTTTGTTGTTTTTTGTAAGTTATTGGGCAATAAGTACAAGAAGCTTTTATGATTTCCAAACCTTTTTTCCAAATCTGGTCATTCTGCCTCCATCTCCGCTTTGGACATCTTTGAAGGCGGTTAACTCAATTAATCCCCATCAAACCATATATTTTAGAAAAATAGACACCCCAGGGTATTTCAAATACTGGTATTTTAACCCTTTCCATGCACTAATTATACAAGGACACTTTGTCAAGCTTTGTAGTAGTAATTTTTTTTTCACACTTATTGTAATTTAGTTATAAATATAACACCCCAATATGTGTTCAGCAACATCTGATTATGGAGATACCCCACATGTAAAGGTTTGTCAGATTGTTTGGCTGGTAAAAAGCTACTTTTGGGACATGCGTAATTCAGGTGGTCATTTGGTCATTCTGCCCCTTTGGAACATCTTTGAAGCCGGCTACTTCAATTTACCCCAAACTATATATTTTTGAAAACTAGACACCACAAAGTATTTCAAATGTTGGTATTTTAACCTTTTTAAATATTTTGTATTTTTTTTTTCCACACAAATTGTACTTCAGGAATGAATTCATAGCTCCTGGTATGCGTCATTATCAAACACCTTAATGTGTGTTCTGCAACATCTCCCGAGTGCACTGATACCCCACTAGGGCTGAAACAACTAATCGATAATGAAAATCGTTGTCAACGATTTTCATTATCGAGTAGTCGAATCGATTTTTATCGATTTTATCCTTATATAATCAGACCTCAAACAGAGATCGGGTTATAACACTAGAATCCAGATCCCCCGCAACGCTGCAGGGGACCTGGATTCCCCTCACTGTCGGCCGGTCTCTCACTTCCGTCTCTCTCCCCCCTCCCATACACCCCTCTGACTCCTCCCCCCTCCCATACACTGCTCTGCCTCTCTCCCGACTCCCTGGTGTTTTGTGAACCTCCGTTGCTGACAGGCACTTTCACTGCAGCTTCATAGAAGCCTCAGCGTAAGTGAAGGTGAGTAACTGAGGCTTTCTCTGCAGACCCCTACCGGCTGACAGAGAATCGAGGTCTCCTGCAGAGGATCATCCTCTCTTTCAGCTGGTGGGATCTGCATCGCACAGACAGCCTCCGTTACTGCCCTTCACTTACGCTGAGACTTCTATGAAGCAGAGTGGTGTATGGGAGGGGGGAGGAGGCAGAGTGGTGTATGGGAGGGGGGAGGAGGCAGAGTGGTGTATGGGAGGGGGGGAGGAGGCAGAGTGGCGTATGGGAGGGAGGAGGCAGAGTGGCGTATGGGAGGGGGAGGAGGCAGAGTGGGGTATGGGAGGGGGGAGGAGGCAGAGTGGGGTATGGGAGGGGGGAGGAGGCAGAGTGGGGTATGGGAGGGGGGGAGGAGTCAGAGTGGGGTATGGGAGGGGGGGAGGAGGCAGAGCGGTGTATGGGTGAGTTATAGTGGTGTATGGGGGGGTATAATGAATTTCAGGGAGGCAGAGTGGTGTATAGGGGGAGGTAGAGTGCTGTATGGGGGGTATAATGCATTTCAGAGTGGCATATCTGGGGGAGGCAGAGTGGTGAATCAGGGAGAATTTCAGGGTGGTGCAGGGCATTTATGGGGAGCGGAGTGGCATATCAGGGTGCACAGTGGCATATAGGGAGGTATAAGGCATAAATGGGGGCGAGTGGCATATTGGAAGTTATGAGGCATATCAGGGGGCACAGTGGCATATAGGGGGTATAAGGCATATCGATATTAGGCATATCAGGGGGGCATAAGACATATCTGTGGTAAAAAGTATATCAGGGGGCTCAGTTGGATATCACTGGCATATAAGGAGTATAAGGCATATCAGGGCACAGTGGCATATCAGGGGCACAGTGGAATCTCTGGCATATAAGAGGTATAAGGCATATATGGGGCAGAGTGGCAAGCTGGGGGTCAGATGTGCATAACTGGGGGCAGTTTGGTAAATAAAAGAAAATATAAACAAGGCTTTTTTCTCAGTTTTTATTAAATATGAAAAATAGTTAACATATGAATTAATATTTACTAATAACTTTGTATTAAAACCTAGTTTGAGAAACACCGTTTGGGTTCTTGTAGCTTTTATTATGTCAGTAAAATAAGAAGGCCATTGCAATAAAGAGTAAAAATAAATTGTACGTTTATTACATTATTTTAAATTAAAAAAATTGAATTTTTTATCCGATTAATCGAAAAAATAATCGGCCAACTAATCGATTATTAAAATAATCGTTAGTTGCAGCCCTGTACCCCACAAGCGTGGATTTGTCATGTTGTTTGAGATTTAAAATGCCACATTTGGGAAGTGCGTTTTTTTTCTCCATTTTGGTCTGTACCTATGCCCTATCTTTGAGCCCGACCACACCAATTTACCCCATCAAGCCAATTTTTTATTAAATTAGACACCCCTTGGGAATTTGAAGTGCTTTTATTTTAACTCTTTCTATGTTGAGATTTTTTTTTAGAAATTTTAGCATTTGCTCAAAATAAGAAACGTAATTTTTTTTTTTTTTTTTTTTTTTACACATTTTGCTGGTACTGGATGGTTCCTCTGGTGACATAACTGCATAAATATTTTTAAATGTTAGCACATTTTTTCCCCATAAATTTTTTTTATTATTTTTTGAATATTTTACTAATCACATTGTGATTAGAAAGCTGGGCTCCATTGACTTGCAAGGTTGAATGCAGTACCTGTATTCAACCTGCAAGTAGAGCCAGAGTTCTCTAGAGGGTCTGGAGACCATCTAGCGAACTTTTTCAACTTCATTGTGTTTTTTTTTTTTTTTTTTTTTTACAGGGCGGCTGCCATCTTGCGGATGGCGAAGATCACTTGCAGTGGTGGCTGTGACCGCTCTCCGGAACGATCACAGCCCATCCTGGGGTAAGTGTTTGGTATCGCTGAATGCCTCCTGATCGAGGCATTCCAGCGACACCATTGAAGTTTAGGAGGCGATCGTTGATTGCCTCCTAAACGCTTTTAAAAACAGGCGTCCGCCGCCATACAATGTATGGCGGATGTTGACGTCCCGGGGAGGGTTACCGAATGCCTCGACATCGAGGCATTACAGCAACACCGTTTAAGCAAAGAAAGTGATTAACAATCACTTTCTAAGCTTATTTAATTTAAGGACGGTTCAGGACCGGCAAAGGTTAAGTGACTGTTTTTGCGTGACGGTCCTGAAAAGGTTGTCAAGGGGTTAAATTATGCCACCAATTGTAACAGCCCTATGAAATCTGCTGGTACTATATAAATAAATGCAATGCAAATACACATTATATCCCACAAGCTGTATAATTATACTTATACTGTTAAGAGCAGTATAAGAATACTGAAATGTAAGCTACCTGGAATGTTATTTTGTTTGTATATATAATAGAAAAAGTAATGTTATCATACAAACAACTAATACTTGCAACCACAACTGTAGAGTTTCACCTTGGTGGGGTTAATTTCCAAAAGTTGCATAACTAGAAGTAGTCTAACGTGCAACTTGAATGACCTTCCAAGGAAGAACATAACATTTGCATAGCGCTTATGCAAACTCGAAAGCAGGCATCTTCCAATTTGTGAACACACTTTCTAGATTGTCAACTCATTTGAGCACCCCACCCACCTTTTGCATCTGTAAGTCGAAATTGCTACATTTGTACTAAGGGCATTTCCCCTTTTTAGGACACTTGTGACTAAAGACATAGTTGCAGCACAACCATTGACCTGTTTATGTACGCTCGCTTTGCGACAATGCAACATAACAGTATGACTCCAGCATGTCGGTTCGTAGTATCTAATGTAGGGCTGCAACAACTAATCGACAAAATCGATGATAATCGATAATGAAATTCGTTGGCAACGAATTTCATTATCGATTAGTTGAATCGATTTTTATCGATTAGAAAATGAGGGTTTTTTCAGAAAAATAACCCTCGTGTTATAATCCGTTTAGTGCGACTCACATGAGTCACATCAGCAGTCGCTACTTAGATTGGCCCGCCCACTTCCTTTTTCCAGTCCCTCCCTGCAATCGCTGCTGGAGAAAGGGGCGGGGCCAATCTGCAGTGACTGCAGGGAGGAAGAAAGGGGCGGAGCCAAATTGTCGATTGGCTCCGCCCATTTCCTTAGCATCACCATGGCTGTGACACTCATCTAACTGAGTATAAAATTAATATTTGGGCTGCTGATAGTTAGGGGAGGTGGGGGTTAACTTAGGGGCAGTTATTGTTAATGGGGTGTTTAGGGTTAACTTAGGGGCAGTTATTGTTAATGGGGTGTTTAGGGTTAACTTGGGGCAGTTATAGTTAATGGGGTGTTTAGGGTTAACTTGGGGCAGTTATAGTTAATGGGGTGTTTAGGGTTAATTTAGGGGGAGTGGTGATTGATGGTGTGTTTAGGGTTAATTTAGGGGCAGTTGTGGTTGATGGGGTGTTTAGGGTTAATTTAGGGGCAGTTATAGTTAATGGGTTAATTTAGGGGCAGTTGTGGTTAATGGGGTCTTCTCTTCAGGGTTAATTTAATGCTGAGGACTGAGGGTTAATTTAATTAATTTAATAAGGTTAACTTAAGGTGCAGTTAGAGGTAAAGGGGGGGCAAACTGAGGGGAATCTAAATCCTGGGGGCAGTGAAGATTAATCCTGTATTTATTTATAAAAGTATTGTGTCTGTGAAGGAGTCTGCAAATCCTATGAGGGCACTATGGCATATCAGGGGGGTATACGGCATACCTGAGGAGGAAGGAGTGACATATCTGGGGGTATAAGGCATATAGGGTATATAAGGCATATGTGAGGAGGGCAGTGTGGCATGTCTGGGCTCAAATATGCATAACTGGGGGGCAGGGTGGGGAAATAAAAACAAGAAACTTTTTATTCTGCCGTTTGTTTTTAACATCCTATGTTACTTTATTAAATAATTTAAAAGAAATGAAATTTTTTTTTTATCCGATTAATCGAAAAAATAATCGGCCAACTAATCGATTATGAAAATAATAGTTAGTTGCAGCCCTAATCTAATGGTTTAAATGACACGACGATTGCAGTGCAGTATATGCATGGAAAGAAGGGAAAAAAAAAATAGAAATACTAATTGTGTACTTAACCCCTTCAATCCCCTATAGACGTACCGGGACGTCCAAAAAACGCCTATTAAGAAACCCCTTTGGATGTCCCGGTACGTCCAGCCTTTCTTGCAGCGTCAGGGACATATCCCTGCCGCTGCACGGGAGACCAGGCTGTCGTTTGACAGCCTGGACTCCCCACTGACAGCAGAAGCCGGCATTGCCGGCTTTCTGCTGTCCGATCTGCTGTAACAGCTTCCGGACGGTAAGCTGTTACATTTCAAACTGCCCGTTCGCGCGATCGGGCGTTTGAAATCAGGCATTCCCTTCCGGGTTGAGTCACTGCTGACGTAACCCGGAAGGTCATGGGAGGACAGGATATCCTCTGCGGGGGATATCCTGTCCTCCGATGAGGCACAGAGACGCTGCGATCTCTGTGCAGGTCTGCGAGGACCTGCATAGAGATCACAGTGTGATCGGTGCAGGGGGATCGCGGGGAGGGGAGTGAGAAACCATGTCTCTCACTCCCCCTCCCGTCCTAAAACAGAAAAAAAAAAGTTAATTCATTTAAAAAAATATTAAAAAAAATCAATAATAATATAAATACTAAAAAAAATTATAATGTGAGCTGTGATGTCATTGTGACATCACTGGCATGTTCAGGAGCTCCCTAAGAGGACCTCTAACAATTTTTGTGTAAAAAAAAAAATATATAAAAAATACAAAAAAATAAAAAAATAATTAAAAAAACCTTACATCCCATTGCCCTAGCATAACATCTAGCCAGTATAACCCCCCTGCCCCCGTTCACAACCCCCAAACCCGTTAAGTCATAGGCATAAAGATTATACAAAAAATGTACACCTTATAGTATGCTCCCTGGTGCTGGGAAAATATGAAAAATCTATATACATTAGGTATTTCTGAAATCAGGACACCTGAATTGATAAACTTGGAGGGGATTTTCCATCACTTTACCTAATTTTGTGAGGATTCAGAGGGAAAATGTAAAAAAAAAAAAAAAATCATTTTTTCCCCCCTAATTTTCTTTAGTTTTTACTCAATTTTTCATTCTAAATTTTCAGCTAATCATCCAACTATGGTACCAAAAGAAAGCTCTATCTCTCCTTGAAAAAAACAATATATAGGTTACATGGGTACACCATTCACAGGAAAAGAGAATAATCTCTGAACCGACATAGCGCAAAAATGGCAAAATTGCTCTGGGCTTTGAGGTACCAAAAACCCCTGGGATTGAAGGGGTTAAATAATGTATAACTTCTTGTGTTTAAAACAAATAAAGTGATGCGCTAGCATAAAAGAAACACAAACGTGCCGGTGCTGCATGTTATAAAACCAGACCTAACTGCTGATTTTGTTACAAAGAAAATGAAAAGAAACAAATAACGGTGGGATCTGTGTGGCTTAGCCATCCATGTGTGAGTGAATAAAAAATACGTACACAACAAATCTTTGGGCATAAAATAGCCCTTTTAGAAGGATCTGTGTTCTTCTTGGATATGGATTTCCTCAAGGCAGTATACGTAGAAGGCAGAAAGCCGCAAGGTAAGTAGAAAAATATTTATTCGATAAGTTTTTTTCTTACATTGGAGATTCCATGTTTTTCCACTGCCACTGTTAACTAATCCATATAGCAGCTTCCCGCAAAAAGCAGATATATCAGTCCCCAGTGACGCCTCCTATTTGAGGTCTGAATATAAGACGAGAGGTATTTTTCTCTCGAATATATTTCATCTATAGTTTACATATAAAAATTTGACAAATGACAAGCTTCAAAACTTTGTCCTGGACCAATTCCACCCAACTTCTCAACTAAAGATGCGGAGGATTTTCAATGCTCGTATTATCACAATGACCTAATAGTTCATGTTAAAAGTTAAAAGGCACATTACAGTTGTAAAACCTTAGCCTGGGAGAATACAGATCCAGTTAAAATGTTTTTTTTTTGCTGTATAAAATGAAATAAAAAAAATTCCATTGCAGTTGCTTGAGAAAACAAATATTCCTAATAAATTGTCTCTTCCCTTCTAGAGGTGCAGTACATTTGATAACTACGATACCTTTCAGAACAATAGCCACCCTTTTAACCAGTGTTTCAGACCCTCTAATGCAGAAAGCTCATGATAAATGAGGTTCCCTTATGGAATCTGAACATGCACTGTCTAGTTAAAATTTGCTTTATCGGCATCTGTACTAAAATCTGTGGGGGCACAAACAACCTACAGTACAGAAATATGCATCAATGAGTTTTTTTTTGTTTTTAATTTAAAATGGGGGGAAAAAGGTTAGGAGTCAGATCAAAAAGAGATAAAAAAAAAAAAACAAAAAAAACTGGGAGTCGTGCCTAACAGACCCCTGGGATTTTTTCCCATTTGACTAAAAAATAATCAAGCCATGGTTGAAACTGGAAAAAACCTCAACATACACACCTTTGGTACAAATGATTTCCTTATGTCACTACACCTAGGCCATAAACCATATGGGGATGAACACACACATACATATATATATATATATATATATATATATATATATATATACACATATACACATATATATATATATATATATACAAATAAAATTTTGGGCTGGATGGTATGTTCTTGCCCATATGGTTTATATATACACATATATATGTTTGTATGTTGTGTAAGCTTATAACATAATATACATAACACATACATAAGCACAAAAGCATTGTAAAATCTAGTCAGTTTAATCAAATTTTGCAGACTATTTGAACTATCCCAAATGTAAAAACCCAACAGGTGAGAGGATGCCATTAGTAAACCTGGAGATAGAACTTTACCTCAATGCAGTAGTCACAAACCACATTGTCAATATCCCTGTCAGAGCTATTAATGTTAGACTGTAGCCAGCAATCATGGATCAAAGTCTGTATATTTTTATGACATTACTAAACAAACCACCTCATCAAAGAGGACATGATGCAAAGAGCAGGAAAAAGGAAAAGGCACAACTTGGAGTGGTGAAAATGCAGCAGGTAATTTCTGCACCAGTATTAAGGGAAACAAAAAGGCCAGAAACATATTTAATGCGACTGCACTTACACTACCAGGTACACAATGACCCGGTTGTAGCTGTGGAGGGACAGACCCACACACCGGGTGTACATCAAAGCGCAAAATGGCTTGCTACATTGAAATACTGAAATACATCGAGGTGTACTGTCACCAGGGCAACTCGGTTATTACGCATCAGGAAGGGTCGTGGGAGAAACCACTGAAGTCTGAGAAAACCAAATAACGGAAGTACGGATTTCTTGCTTACCTTTGAAGAGATAATCGTACTCGTCGTCTCTTGCTCCCATTTTCGCCGCAACCTTGTCCCAGTACCAAACAAACTGCCAGCGGTACTAACGCTGGGCCCAAGGGCGTGGCTTAGACTCGGGTGCGACGGGGGTGACGCCCAATCACATGGAGCCGCACTGCTGCAGACAAGATAAGTGACAGAAGTCACTGGCCAATGGTAGCGCTGCTTAGGGATAGCGATCACCACCTCTTGAGGGGTAGTGTATGACAGGCAAATTGCCCAATCCAACAACAGTTTATAGTAACGGAATTAATACGGAATGTGTGATTGAATAAGCGACTGATCAGCGATAGTAAGTGAAACCAATAAAACAAAAGGATGTATGATTGACTTGTGGAAAAGACCAATTAACGCATTGTAAAGAAACCTACCACCGTGTGATTCACAGACTGCAGATATAAAATGCAGTTCTTCCACTAATCACGGTGGGCCTTGGTCTTCATCACCTATTAGGCATCGCTGGCTTCTCTAAGGTCTTCCAATTAGAAATAAGTATGTGGAACTGAAGTTAAACCTGGTGCTTTAAGCATATTGCTTAGCCATCTGGCAACATATAAACCTTGGTTCTCTGTAATTAAGCCCGAGGACCAATTGAAGGCGAAGCCTGAGTTGTGTTTTGGGATTTACCGGATTTCGTCCATGTGTGGGCATGTCACGGGTCTATTTACTAAGAAGTGGAAGGGTCAGTTAAGGGCAAAATTACACACCCCTCCACATTAAATAATAAGACCCCCTATTAACAAAGGGGGTGACTGACAACCCCCCCCCTTCAAATGTAGGCGTCAGCAAGGGCTATAAAGAAATTTAGCTGCTGGTATTTAGCAACCGCTGACATATAACTTACTAAACTAACCCCTTGCCTTGTTTGGGAGATTATAAAAATAAGAAAACTACTACACGTAAGCCATAAACCATCCCAAGCTATTGATCGTGGCAGCCCAACTAAAACGTGATTAACCCCTTGGCTGCTAAGCCATTTCACACCCTGGTGCTAAGCTAGTTTTCGGCATTTTGGTGCATCTCACGTTTAAACGTGTTTCAAGTAAATTTCTTGGGAATAAACTATACAAACCATATATTGTTTTTTTCAGCACACCCAGCAGATTCCAAATATACCATTTTTATATGTGTATGTCTCATTAGGTTTGCAAAATACAACCAAAAATGGGAAAAAAGTGTAATTTTTCACTTCCAACTCAATAAAAACTAGTTTGTAATGTTATTTTTCTAAACTCTAATATCAAAACCTGTGTTGCTAAATATTTGTAGTAGGTAACCGGTCTAAAATAAACAGACATTGAGAACAGTAGACTGTGTTTTTCTAATATTTTATTGCTAAAAGTTAAACTTATTAGACTATCACAAAATTCATCTTTAAATTTAATGCATGGCTGCGTCAATTAAACAGCTCTAGCTGCCCGGGATGTTAAAATATGCCAACAAAACTATATATTTTTAGAAACTACACCCCCAGCCGCAGCAAATGAGGTCTTATTTGTATTTGTATCACAAATCTGACTTGCACAACAAATAAGTGAATATCACACAAATAAAAATAAAAAATAAATACAATTAAAAGCGACAAATTCATTTATGTCTTCCGCACTCCAGGTTTGTCCTAGAAACACATGCAGCCCCTCATTTGATGCGCCAAGGGGTGTAGTTTCTGAAAATATATACTTTATGTACCATAATTTAACTTCCCAGCTGTCTAGAGCTGTCTAAATGCAGCCATCACCCCGAAATGTTTTAAGACAATTTTTTAACAAGATTCTCCAATCTGCCATATCTGAAGTTAAGGTGGTCTAGACATCTGGGAAGTTAAATTAGGGTACATAAAGTACATATTTCAAGAAACTACACCTCTTGGAGCTTCAAATGAGGGGTTACATGTATTTCTAGGACAAAAGTTGAGTGCACAAATAATGATGGAATATGTCGCTTTGGGTAGAAAATATGTTTTTTCTAACCATAGCGACATGTTCATTTGTGTCTTGCGCACTCCAGGTTTGTACTAGAAACACATGCAGCCCCTCAATTGATGCGCCAAGGGGTGTAGTTTTTGCAAATATGTACTTTTTGTGCCAAAATTTAACTTCTTACGTGAGCAGTAATGCCACATCAAGGCTTCAACCCTAATTACTGACCATTCACACGCTTTTCATATCTCCATTCACTCGCAGAAGCACACACCATACTTTCCATACATTCACTCGCAGAAGCACACACACCATTCTTTCCCCTTACAATCCCAAAGAGATGATCGTAAAGGAAGAAAAAAAATCACTTTTACAGCAAAAATAAGTTTTGCAGTAAAAATGCAAGGGGCTCCAGGGATGACATGGTTAACTTACGTACTACAGGCTATACGGCTGATTTTTGCAGTTCATCTGGATTTCAAAAATTGCCTTCCTCTACCATTGGCTAAATTTAACCCCATGATCAAAGGGATCATGGGGTTAAAATTTAGTATCGGCCATTTTTAAAAAGGGAATGTGACTTTTTATAGCTGTATGATCACTGTGGTAACATTGGCTACCACAGTGATCATTTAGCTAGAATACTTAAACCTTTTTTTTTTTTAAAGTTAAACCAGTTTATGTTTAGATAATTTAATTTGGGGGTCTCTAGGCAATTTTGATCTTTATTTATCTGCCTTTAGAGACCCCCAAATCATTTTTTTACTTTTTTTGTACATTTTTATTTTTTTAACATAATATTTTTTATTCTTTTTTTACAAGCATTATACCGTTGGAAAGGTGAGGCGATTACCTTTCTAACGGTATATGTTGGGCGTCTGTAGCTGCTCAGATGCCTGAGATACAGGCATCTAGGCAGCATGCCCCCATACCGTGAAAACTGACAATTGTCAGTTTTCAATAAAGTTGCGCGGTGACCTCATCGCGTCATTACGCGCGACGTCACCGGCCGGATCGGGTGGTCCCAGCGATGCCCTTCAAAATGAGGGGCAGATCGCCGGGGTAGGTGGTGATGGGGGTCCACAGACCCCCATCAAGGTAGGAGAGTGCTAGCGACGGCATGGTGCCGTCGTTAGCACCTGACTGGGACTGCTAGCGACGGCACCATGCCGTCGTTAGCAGTCAAGGGGTTAAATGGTTCTATGGTTTGTTAGTTTATACCGCTCTACTTTGAGCAGGGCCCTCCCGGCCTTAGGGGTGTGCGACCTGTGCGGCCGCACAGGGCGCCATGGCAACAGGGGAGCCTGCCCGGGACTTAAATTAAAGCACCGTTTTTCAGTTGTTTTTTTTTAACTTTATTTAACATCCTCCATGTTAAATAAAGTATTTTTTAACTTTATTTAACATGGATGATGTCGGCGGCCCTCACTCTTATTATTCCGGCGCTCAGCTGTGAAGCGCGCACCGCGGCAGATCGGGAAGACGGACGCCTCTCGCTTCCACCGCAGGACTCCGGCAACGAGGTAAGTAAGGATAGGGAGAAGGGGCAGAGGAGGGGGCAGTGAGAAGGGGAAGAGGGGGGGTCAGTGAGAAGGGGCATAGTGGGGGGAGGGGCAGTGAGAAGGGGATGGGGGTGGCGCCAGAAGAGTAGTCCGCACAGGGCGCCAGAATACTTAAGGCCGGCTCTGCTCCCCACCTGTTGTTTCTGTGAGTCAAAATGTTATGATATATACTAATTATGCCCTGTTTACCTATTGTACACCACTACAGAATATGATGGCGTTATACAAAACAATAAAGAATAATATACATTTTATATATACCGTATTTGCTCGATTATAAGACAAGATTTTGAAAAATACCCTTCGTCTTATATTCAATGATGCTTTATAATCAGACCTCAAATAGAGGTTTGACTATAACACTAAGATCCAGATCCCCCCCAGCGCTGCAGGGGACTTGGATCCTCCTGTGAACCCCTGTCCCTCCTTTCTCACTATCTACCCCCTCTCCCCGCCTGCTCACTATCGACCCCGCCTTCTCACTATCTACCCCCTCTTCCTCCCTTCTCAGTCCTCTTGGAGTACGAGGCCTCCCTGCTCTGCCTCGGTGCGTGCTGCTTCACTGCTGAGCGCCAGAATATGACGTCATATTTCAGCGCTCAGCATGGCATGCCGTCACCCCGACTGAGCTAGAGGCCTCGCGGAGGAGACTGAGGGGCACAGAGTGGTTGCTGAAAACTTCATCAGCGACCGCTTGGTGCCCCTCTCTCTCCTCTCTTCTCCTTTTAATTCCAGGAAAATGCATTGTCCCAGATTGAGGCTGCCCAGGACTTAAAGTCCCATTGCGGGACTGTTCTGGGAAATCCGGGACATGTGGTCACCTAGTGCCTGGGTATATTGTGTCATTGGCATACCTGGGAACTTCTTCGCTCCGGCTACCCGGGGGGAGTGTTCCTGCTGACGTGGGGGGCGTTCCTGCTGACGTTGGGGGTGTTCCTGCTGACAGTAAAAACACTCCCATTTAAGGGGGAAAAGAGTGGGGCGTGTCAAGACCCTGCTCCCACGACCCAGAGGATTCAGGTTGTCACGAAGTTGGATAGTCCAACCGACTACCTCCGCTGACTTGTCCTCCCTTAGCCTGGGACAACACACTCCTTCCCCGGTTTCCCAGTCACTAGCCGAGACTCAGTGTAGGGTATAAACCAAAATGAAGACTGCTTTATTTTTCGCACACAGGGCTGGATATAGCCAGCAAAAAACACATTAACATAAATCAAGATATTGGGATACAAATCACCCCCTTAATCTGCCTCACAGAGACAACAGGGTCAGTAAAGGGATTAACAATACAATCGGGTCCCAACCTCTACTTTCTATTACTGGCCCAAATCAGTTCCAAGGTTTGGCCGGGGTAAATGTCTGTAGTGATGGAACTGGGGGGAAGGGAGGGGGACAACATAGTAGTGCACCATGGGGTGAAGGGGTCTGATATTAAACTAAAACTATGGTCACTCCCTGGTTGCAAATCCTTGCTGTCTGCCAGAGATAATCCCCTCAGCAAATAATGAGATTACATCCTGCTGGGGGTAGCCACAGAAGTCTTTACAAAGTCAGGGCCCATAGTCAATAGGGAGGAGGCTCTCTCCGGTGGCCCCAGTGATGGAGGGTTTCGTCACAGAGTGTATGAGGAGGAAGAAGACAAGAAGATTTCAGAGAAGAAGATGGACTGGGAGAAAGTAGACAGGGACACTGAAGCAGTGGGCAGGAAGGTAGGAAGACATTAAGTTAGTAAGAGCTCAAGAGCGTCTGAGCATGTTTTTTTTTCAATGTCTTGGGCTGGCCCAGTCCAGAAGTCACTGCTGAGCGCCTCTTGCAGCAAACCAATGGATCACAAGGTCTGGCTACGACTAAATTATAGAATGACTGTTGGGCATACTTTAGCCGTAGAGTCTCCATTCGGTACTATGTGCTGGTTGGGGAAGCAGTCGCAGCCTGAGCAGCTGTGTCAGGTGAGTCTAACATATTGCTAACCAGCACAGGTAAAGTGGCAGGGCAGCATTTTTATCTGGGCTGGTCAGCAATATTAAAACATGCATGACCTGGAAAACATGGCTGATGTGGTCACCCTACAGGCGAATCCTATGAGTTTAATCTGGGTGCCAGTACTGGCCTCTGGTGTGTGTAACCTGTGAGCTATGCCTGCGGTTTACAGTTTCCATACAGTATTTATTTTGATCTTTACCTTCAGTGCTGAATTTGCTTGTGATTTTTCAGTTGATCTATACCTGCAATGGTGTCAGAACCCACGGCGGGATTCTCGCCACCACTACTCACCGGCTCCGGGAAGAAGGTCCCGCGCTGCGTCTGTTCCGTCCTCCTCCACCGGCCGCGTGGTCTGTTATAGGCGCGCGCCCTCAGCAAACGTTATGTGTTCCTCGCCACAGCCGTCGATGAACACGCGCGAGTGATGTCACGTCTATGGGCGTGGCGATCACTAGCGGGAAGTTCAAAAACAGCACTGAGACTCATTCAGTGCTCAGTTATTGTGCTCAGTTATTGTGCCGTGTAGTAGAGGACTGCACTGGGAGGCGGGTCCCGCGGGACCCGCCAAAAAACTTGCGGGCGCGGGTGGTCTTGCTGGGGCTGCGGGCGGTCAGGCACTGTACCTGCGGGTCCCGGTAATCCCGCGCAGTCCCGCAAGGCTGCCTTCTTGCTGCTCCCTTACAGCGTCTCCTAGCTTGCTCCGCCCAGGAACAAAACGGAGTCACGTGATGTGACGTCACTTCCTGTGACTCCGCCTTGTTCCTGGGCGGAGCAAGAGAAGAGACGCCGTAAGGGAACAACTCGAGGGCAGCCGCGCGGGACTGCGCGGGAAATCAGGTAAGGAGGCGGGCATGATTGGCCACAAATGTGGCGGGAGCGGGCGGGATTGGCCACAAATGTGGCGGGAGCGGGCGGGAGCGGAACACCCACATTGCGGGAGCGGGATTAAAAACCGCAGGAGCGGGATTAAAAAAGCAGTCCCGCGCAGGGCTCTACCGTGTAGTACCCGTTCCTTGTATTTTCCTTTCTGCCCTTATCGTGTACCAGACCCTGGCTATCCTGACGTGTTCACTCGTGTACCAGACCCTGGCTATCCTGACATGTTCTCTCGTGTACCAGACCCTGGCTATCCTGACGTGTCCTATATTTGAGGTGTGCTCCTGCTGTTACCTGCATTCTGGGTTTCTACCTGTGATTCCATGTGTTGTTTATTTGATCTATACTTGAACTACATGTAGAGGGGAAGAGAGGTCTAGCACAGTAAAGAAATGGACAAAGGGCACCATCTTTGCAGGGGGGGGCAAGTTATGTGTATGATGTACTCCCAAGGCCAGGGCACAAAGGGGTGGGGCCAAGGGGGCAACAAAACAAGGTTTTGCCTAAGGTAGCAAGAATCCTTGCACTGGGACTGCTTGTATGTGGAGATCATCAGTGTAGTATGATGGACACTGTGTATTTCATCAGGCAGACTAGTCACAGCTCATAAAAAGCCTTCTTGATGGAAAGAAATATCTGTATCTATTGATAAATAAGAGATGCTGTCTGAACTACAAGGGTTCCACAAATGTCTTGTCCGTGGACAGCAGTTTGTATTTAGATTCAAGGACTGTGATCTGCCCCATAAAACTAGCTACCTCCTGTGTGCGGGTCTTTTTAAGATATTTTTTTTGTGAAATATCGCTGAATGACATTTATGTGTTTCCCAGACCAAAGGTTGGGACACATAACTATGGGACAAATTCTCCCACAAATACTGGTCAAGCACCTTGTCTGCCTCTACCACCACCTTGTCTAAAAGGGGGAGTCATTTAGCTTCCAACATATCCTGGCTTTGTGAGAGTAGATTCCAGCCTCAACATCTGACCAATGTCCCAGGTGACAATGTTTCAAGTAAAAAGTGTCTGGGAATACACCTTATGTGCAGCTGAATAGAAAATGTAGTTACTGCCCTCTGCGTGCAATTGCCCTCCAGCAATTCACCGGGCAATCTGACTGCAATGTGTTTCTTAGTTTGTGGAGGTATAAGAGGGGTGTGTGTGACCAACCTATAGAAAGTATCTTGTTTTGGGTCCCGAAAGCCCTTTTTAGAAAACTTTTTGTTTTAGAACAATGTCAATTCCTATACTCAAAAAAGTTTAGAATTTAAAATTTAGACATGTGTTGCAATGTCGGGGTACACTATGTTTAACACTATTATTTCTGATATTGCCTACATGTTCTAACAGCCTTTCTTTTAGAGGACTAATAGTTCTTCCTACATATCGGGCCCCACATAAACATTGTAATAGATATACTATGTTCTTAGAGTGACAATAACTCTAAACTTATTATTTGTATATCTTGTACGTGTTTTTGTGCATATAAAATCGGTGATCATGTATGAAACTCTAAAATCTTTATTCTTTTTTCATTGACTTCCTTCTAAAAGGTTTTTTCTTTCCATCTTTTCTACCTGGTCTTGTCTGGGCTGGTCAGCAATATGTAAAAATGATATGTCCTGGAAAACATGGCAGATGTGGTCACCCTAAATATGCCCACCTTCTTCACACAAAATAGCCAGCTCAGTCCAGATTATAAATGTAGATGCAGATAAGAGATAAGATTTTGAATACAAACAGCAAACAATACCTTTGGCACTTATTAAAAAGATCCAAACATAAATAATCAACAGTGATAGGAGGATGGTCCACAAATGTATATATGTTCTTTGTCAAAAGCCACCCTATTCTATGATGCATTTGCAGACGTCTTCAGCCCTGCAGGCTTGTGGGGAACCAGTAATAATCAATGATCCTATGGAGCACCAATATTGAAATGGCTAAAAAAAAGTAATCTTAAATCAGGAGTGAGCTGGTTACTGAGGCTTCTCCATGTCGATTTGGTGGATTACTGCTGCCTCTCCTGAATGCAGTGTGAAATTATGGGATTACTTTTTTTCATATATTTTAATAAAACGATATTTTTCTGTAGAGCATGTTGTTTTGTAAAATTAAGAGACTGTCCAATTTAATACCCTGTGGAACAGATGTCTGGGAAGCAATACATTTAATATTTGCGTATAAATTAATGGTCAGCTAATATATGTATTTCATTCTCACTACTATTGGATTACAATACAATTACTGCCGATATCTTATTCTGTATTAAGTGTGTGATATTCCCTTTTCACACTAGATGGCATCAAAGTCATCCATGAACTATTTTAGTAGCCCTTCTCTGAACTTTCTCCAAGTCATGTACATGCTTCTGGTGATACAATACTCCAGTTGAGGTTTCACCAGTGCTTTGCACAACAGCATGAGCTCTTCTAACTTTCTACTGCTAATTCCTCTCCCTATACAACCACTGGTCGTGGCCAAAGGTTTTGAGAATGACACAAATACCGTATTGGCTCGAAAATAGGCCGCACTTTTTTCCCCCACTTTAAGTCTTTAAAGTGAGGGTGCGGCCTATATTCGGGGTCTAGCGCCCGACGCCAGGGACATGCAGTCCCGGGTGCCGGTCAGGCAGCAGGTTAAGGATACAGATCCCCCGCAGCGGTGCAGGGGACCTGTATCCTACTCTCTGATACGCTCAGACAGCCTCCCCTGCCAGCACTTTCCACGGGGGGGGGGGGGGGTGCCGGCACGGGAGGTTGTCTAATCGCATCTTGCGGACGGTCACCGGCTGCGGCGATGCGGATAAACAGCCTCCGGCAGCGGAGGTTGTTTAGCCGCATCGCCGCAGCCGGTGACCGTCCGCGTGATGCGTTTTACCTCTCCCCCCCCCGACTTACCAGAGCAGACTCCCAGGTGTCTTGCGGGGCCGGCGGGGGACATCTACGCAATACGTGTATACAACTTCCGGTGCAGGCACATCCGCTGAGTGCCGGCACCGGAATTTGTATACGGGTATTGCGTAGATGTCCCCTGCCGGCCCCGCAAGACACCCGGGAGTCTGCTCTGGTAAGTCGGGGGGGGGCAGAGTGGCAGCATATCTCGGGGGGGGGGGAGGACAGTGGCAGCATATCTCGGGGGGGGCAGTGGCAGCATATCTCGGGGGGGAGGAGGAAGACAGTGGCAGCATATCTCGGGGGGAGGAGGAGGACAGTGGCAGCATATCTGGGGGGGAGGACAGTGGCAGCATATCTCGGGGGGGGAGGAGGAGGACAGTGGCAGCATATCTCGGGGGGGAGGACAGTGGCAGCATTTCTCGGGGGGGGGGGACAGAGTGGCAGCATGTTTTTTTTGTGCTTTTTTAGAGATATAAACTTTTTCTTTAAAAAAGCACCAAACTTTTAGGCTGCGGCCTATATACGGGGGCGGCCTATATCCGAGCCAATACGGTATTTATTTTCACAAAGTCTGCTGCCTCAGTTTATATGATGGCAATTTGCATATACACCAGAATGTTATGAAGAAATATCAGATGAATTGCAATCAGTTGCAAAGTCCCTATTTGCCATTAAAATGAACTTAATCCCAAAAAACATTTCCACTGCATTTCAGCCCTGCCGAAGGACCAGCTGACATCATGTCAGTGATTCTCTCGTAAAAACAGGTGAGAGTGTTGATGTGGACAAGGCTGGAGATCACTCTGTTATGCTGATTGAGTTAGAATAACAATCAGCATTGTATTGCAGACATTTTTCATAGTCAACTGAGGAAGAGGTCCTACGCTCTCTGGACCTTAAGAGGTGCCTCTCTATCTAATTAGAACGGACTCTGCCCTTCAGGAAGTGTTTGCACCTGTTTGTGGCTTTATCTGGTCCTTTCAGGTGACTGAGTATTTCAAAGCACTCCATTGCTAAGTGAATTGTGTCGGTCAACAGTCTGGCTTATTCTGCAGCTGGTCAGTGTCCTTGATCTGGGATCCGGGTCCACTCTAGTCATGCCATATTCTCCTCCTGGGTAGAAAGATCAACTATCCTGACCAGATCTGTAGGACTGCCACCTGGGGAGGTCTCCATCCGTTTTCTCAGCATTACTGACAGGCACCGTCTTGTACCTGTGGTGTGAAGGGAGGAGGAGCCCAATATGCAGGGGTGACTAGAAATCCAAAAATCAAAGTCAGTAGGTAAACCGAGGTCAAAGTTCAGACAGCAATCAACAAGCAAGGTCTGTAGGTAATCCGGGGTCAAAGTTCAGGCAGCAATCAACAAGAAAGGTCAGTAGGTAATCCGAGGTCAAAGTTCAGGCAGCAATCAACAAGCAAGGTCAGTAGGTAATCTGAGGTCAAAGTTCAGGCAGCAATCAACAAGCAAGGTCAGTAGGTAATCCGAGGTCAGGGAGGTCAACTTCAGGGAACAATCAAATAGGCAAGGTAGCTAGGTCACAATAGGGACAGGAGCACAGAACTGAAGACAGGGGCGTACCTTTGGCACCTGGGGTGGATCCTGTATGTGGCACCCCCCCACACACACATAAACACTTTAAAACTGCATAGCTTCTATCATTATATACTGACGTAGACATTGAAGGTGGTACAGCATTACTGTTATCATTATATATTGAGGCAGACATTGACAGTGGTACAGCATAACACCTACCACTATATACTGAGGCAGACATTGACCGTGGTACAGCATTACACCTATCACTATATACTGAGGCAGACATTGATGGTGGTACAGCGTAATCCCTATCACTATACATTGAGCCAGATATTGATAATAGTGGAGCATAACTCCTATCACTATATACTAAGCCAAACACTGATGTGGTGTAGGCCTACCACTTCATTGTCTGGCTTAGGGATGCACCGAAACTTCTGGACTGAAACCGAAAATGCAGCATTTGCCTGTCCGAAACCGAATATGACCCCCCACCATAAAAAAATCTCACACTTTTATTTAAAGTAAGTAACACAGCAAAATAGGACAAAAAAATTCATTAACAATATTAACCCCTTGGCTGCTAAGCCATTTCCCACCCTGGTGCTAAGCTGGTTTTTGGCATTTTGGTGCATTTCACGTTTAAACGCGTTTAGTACATTTCTTGGGAATAAACTATACAAACCATATATTGTTTTGTCAGCACACCCAGCAGATTCCAAATATACCATTTTCATATGTATATGTCTCATTAGGTTTGCAAAATAAAGCCAAAAATGGGGGGGGAAAGTGTAATTTTTCACTTCCGACTCAATAAAAACTAGTTTGTAATGTTATTTTTCTAAACTCTAATATCAAAAGCTGTGTTGCTAAATATTTGTAGTAGGTAACCGGTCTAAAATAAACAGAAATTGAGAACAGTAGACTGTGTTTTTCTAATATTTTATAGCTAAAAGTTAAATTTATTAGACCATCACAAAAGACATCTTTACATTTAATGCATGGCTGCCGTCAATTTAACAGCTCTAGCTGCCTGGGATGTTAAAATATGCCAACAAAACTATATATTTTTAGAAACTACACCCCCAGCTGCAGCAAATGAGGTCTTAGTTGTATTTGTATCACAAATCTGACGTGCACAACAAATAAGTGAATATCACACTTCTAAAAATAAAAAAAAATTAAATTAAAAGCGACAAGTTCATTTATGTCTTGCGCACTCCAGTCTTGTGCTACGAATACATGCAGCCCCTTATTTGATGCGCCAAGGGGTGTAGTTTCTGAAAATATATACTTTATGTACCATAATTTAACTTACCAGCTGTCTAGAGCTGTCTAAATGCAGGCATTACCCCTAAATGTTTTAACACAATTTTTTAACAAGATTCTCCAATCTGCCATATCTGAAGTTAAAGTGGTCTAGACATCTGGGAAGTTCAATTAGGGTACATAAAGTACATATTTCAAGAAACTACACCCCTTGGAGCTTCAAATGAGGGGTTACATGTATTTCTAGGACAAAAGTTGAGTGCACAAATAATGATGGAATATGTCGCTTTGGATAGAAAATATGTTTTTTCTAACCATAGCGACATGTTCATTTGTGTCTTGCGCACTCCAGGTTTGTACTAGAAACACATGCAGCCCCTCAATTGATGCGCCAAGGGGTGTAGTTTTTGCAAATATGTACTTTTTGTGCCAAAATTTAACTTCTTACGTGAGCAGTAATGCCACATCAAGGCTTCAACCCTAATTACTGATCATTCATACGCCTTTCATATCTCCATTCACTCGCAGAACACACACCATACTTTCCATACATTCACTCGCAGAAGCACACACCATTCTTTCCCCTTCAATCCCAAAGAAATGATGGTAAAGGGAGAAAAAAAATCACTTTTACAGCAAAAATAAGTTTTGCAGTAAAAATGCAAGGCGCTCCAGCGATGAGATGGTTACTCACGTACCGTATAGGCTAAATGGCTGATTTTAGACATGCCACGCTGCCTCCCAGACATGCCACGCTGCCTCCCCCACATATGCCTCATATACCTTATAAGCCTTATACCCCCAGATATGCCACTGTGCCCCCTGATATGCCTTATACCCTAGTATGCCTTATACCCCAGATATGCCACTCTGTCCTCCCCAGATATGCCTTATACCCCAGTATGCCTTATACCCCCGGATATGCCACTCCATCTTCCCCAGATATGCCTTACACCCCAGTATGCCTTATACCCCCGGATATGCCACTTCGTCCTCCCCAGATATGCCTTACACCCCAGTATGCCTTATACCCCCTAATATGCCTTATACCCCCCAGATATTCCAGAGTGGCCTCATAGAGTCATACTCGTTCACAGAACACTGACACAATACTTTTATAAATAAATACAGGGTTAATTTTCACTGCCCCCAGGATTTACATAGTTACATAGTTATATAGGCTGAAAAAAGACATGCGTCCATCAAGTTCAGCCTTTCCTATATCTGTTCATTTGTTGCTGTTGATCCAAAAGAAGGCAAAAAAACCCCGGTTTCGCTCTTTCCAATTTTGCACTAACCAGGGAAAAAAAATCCTTCTTGATCCCAAAATGGCAGTCAGATTTCTCCTTGGATCAATAAGCTGTTTCCCCATAATTAAAGATTATATCCCTGAATATTATGTTTTTCCAGGTATCCATCCAGTTGCAGTTTAAACGTCTGTACAGACTCTGCAGGCAGATAATTCCACATCCTTATTGTCCTTACTGTAAAAAACCCTTTCCCTTGCTTTAGTCTAAATCTCCTTTCTTCCAGTCTGAACGCATGACCACGTGTCCTATGCATAGTCCTGTTTATGAACAGATTTCCACACAATGGTTTGTATTGGCCCTGAATATATTTACATAATGTTATCATATCCCCTCTGAGGCGACGTTATTCTAAACTAAACAGATTTAAATGAGTTAACCTTTCTTCATAACTATAGTGCTCCATTCCTTTTATTAATTTTGTAGCCCGCCTCTGCACCCTTTCTAGTGCTATGATATCCTTCTTTAGAATAGGTGCCCAAAATTGCACAGCATATTCAAGGTGCGGCCTTACCATTGATTTATACAGAGGCAAAATTATATCTTTATCCCGCGACTTGATGCCCCTTTTTATACACGACAATACCTTACTGGCCTTAGCAACCGGAGACTGACATTGCACATTGTTGCCTAGTTTGTTGTCTATAACAATTCCCAAATCCTTCTCATTTGTCGTTACCCCTAATTCACTACCGTTTAGGGTGTAGGTTGCTTGTGCATTCGCTACCCCGAAGTGCATAACTTTACATTTATCTACATTGAATTTCATCTGCCATTTGTGTGCCCATTCCCCCAGTCTATCTAGATCCCTCTGCAGCACTGTAATATCCTGCTCGCCCTGTATAACTTTACCTAGTTTAGTGTCATCTGCAAACACAGAAACATGACTTTCAACGCCTACTGCCAGGTCATTTATAAATATGTTGAATAAAATTGGTCCCAGAACAGAACCCTGAGGGACACCTTTGACCATCTTGAAAATTTACCATTTATAACAACTCTCTGTTCTCTACCTCTAAGCCAATGTTCTACCCAAGAACAAGATTTTACATCTAGACCAATTTCCTTCAGTTTGAATACTAACCTATTGTGTGGAACCGTGTCAAACGCCTTGCCAAAATCCAAGTAGATTACATCCACTGCAACCCCCTGATTGACACTTCTACTTACTTCTTCATAGAATGCAATTAAATTAGTTTGACAGGACCTATGTTTCATAAAACCATGCTGATTTTTGCTAATAATACTGTTCTTCCCGAGGAATTCTTGAATATTATCCCTAAACAGCCCTTCAAATACTTTACCAGCCACGGAAGTTAAGCTCACAGGCCTATAATTTCCGGGCACAGAGTTTGAACCCTTTTTGAAAATAGGAACCACATCTGCCTTCCTCCAATCCTCCGGTACAATTCCTGAAAGAAAAGAATCCCGAAAGATTAGAAACAGAGGTTCACTTATTTCCTGACTCAACTCCTTAAGTACTCGTGGGTGAATACAGTCAGGCCCCGGAGCTTTGTTAACATTAATTGTCTTTAGTTGCTGCAGCACCTTGTCCTGAGCCATCCACTCACAGTTTGACTGAAAATTTTTCTCAGTGGTCCTATGTATATCTATTGCCATAGGTTCCTCCTTAATATATACTGAGGAAAAATAGTAATTTAAAGTTTCTGCTTTTTCCTGGTCCACCTTAACCAACACTCCCCTCTCTGTTTTTAATGAACCTACGTTTTCATTTTTTTTTTTTTTTAGAATTTATGTACTTAAAGAATTTTTTGGGGTTAGTTTTGCTCTCTTTGGCAATCACCCTCTCATTTTCTAGTTTAGCCCATCTAATCACCTTTTTGCATGCTTTATTGGCTTCCTTTATATCCTTCCTACCGCTAGTTTAAAAACCCCTCCAGCCTTCTAGCCATCCTCTCCCCTAGCACAGCAGACCCTCTTCCGTTTAGGTGCAATCCATCACCACTGTAAAGATTGTACCCAAGCGCAAAATCAGCCCAGTGCTCTAGAAAGCCAAAACCCTCCTTCCTACACCATGACTTTAGCCACGCATTTACCTCCCTGATCTCCCGCTGCCTTTCTACTGTTGCGCGTGGCACAGGTAATATTTCTGAAAATACTACCTTGGAGGTCCTTTTCTTCAGTTTATCTCCTAATTCCCTGAAAACATTCTTTAGGACCTTCCATTTTCCACTGACTTTGTCATTGGTACCAATATGGACCATGACAGCCGGGTCTTCCCCAGCCCCTCCCAATAATCCATCCACTCTGTCAGCAACATGCCGGACCCGAGCACCCGGGAGACAGCAAACTGTCCGGTTGAGCCTATCAGAGCGGCAGATTACCCTATCTACTCTCTTAATAACAGAGTCCCCTACCACCACAACCTGTCTAGCCTTTCTTACGCTCTCAACCCAACTCATACTAGAGGGGCTGTTCCTTCGGCTTTTAGAAGGAATAGCTTCCTCCAGTATAGCTACTCCTGAGCTGATGTACCCAACATCTTCACTCAAGCGGGCAAATCTGTTAGGCTGCACAAGGTCAGGACTAGCTAAACCTTTCCTCTTTCCTCCCCCTCTACCACCACGTGTAACTGTTACCCAGCTACATGCCTGTTCCCCAGCTGACTTATCTCCTCCCTCTTCACTACCTGCACCCACTAAACTCTGCTCAGTGAGCAGCAGACTCCTTTCAAGATTGTCCATCTCTCTCAAAGTTGCAATTTGCTTCTCCAGATCTCTAATATGAGCTTCCAGAGAAACCACTTGCTCACACCTGCCACAGAGTTATGGACCCTGGATGGATTCATCCAGGCATGCATTCCTGAAGCAAGATGTGCATTGAGTCAGATCATCAATCTTGCTAACTCCCATAACCATACTTACAATCAAGTATAAGAGAAAAAAATAAATAAATGAGAATCTACAAAATAACAGTTAAACAAGAACACCCGTCAAAAATAAGCACTTAAAAGTACAGAACTATAGTTCAACAAAAACAGTCCAATAAATATATAGCAGTATAAATACAATACCATGCGGAACCCCTTTTTATCTTTCCAACTCTTTTTAACTCCTACTTAAAATAGCCTACTTGGAAAGAGACTATCTCAATGCAGAAGCAACTCAAGTGAGCAAGCTCTGTGAGTTACTTGGGGCTTTATATAGATAACCCCACACAGGTGAAGCTAGGTAACCACTCCCCTCAATTAACTGAGCTGCAGCACACAGAAGAAAAAAAACCACACCAAAAATAAAGCACCCAAAACAGATGACTGAGTAATTAAATGCAACCAAATTTAGATTCCCCTTAGTTTGCCCCCTTTACCTCTAAATGCACTTTAAGTTAACTTTATGAAATTAATTAAACTAACCCTCAGTCCTCCGCATTAAATTAACCCTAAGGACCCCATCAACCATAGTTGCCCCTAAATTAACCCTAACGACCCCATCAACCATAGCTGCCCCTAAATTAACCCTAACGACCCCATCAACCATAACTGCCCCTAACTTAACCCTAAACACCCCATTAACCATAACTGTCCCTAAATTACCCCTAAACACCCCATTAATCATAACTGCCCCTAAATTAAGCCCCACCTCCCCTAACTTTCAGCAATCCAAATATTAATTTTATACTCACAGTTAGATGACTGTCTGAGCCATGTGGACGCTATAGGAAATGGGCGGGGACAATCTTGAGTGTGACTGCAGGGAGGGACTGGAAGAAAGGGGCGGGGCCAATCAGCAGTGACTGCAGGGAGGAACTGGAAGTAGTAACTGCTGCTGTGAGTCACACTGAATAAAACGGATTATAAAACGAGGAGTATTTTTCAGAGCATTTGCTCTGAAAAAACCCTCATTTTATAATCGATAAAAATAGATTCAACTAATCGATAACTAAAGTCGTTGGCAAGAATTTTCATTATCAATTATTATCGATTTTATCGATTAGTTGTTGCAGCCCTAGATGTAATATTATTATTTTTCACTCTATATGTGACTTTTTGGGATCTTTCTTCTTTTGTCTTATAGTAACAAAAATGTTGTCTGATCAAACCTGATCTAATGCAGAGCTATCATAATTAATAACAGTTTCGTGAATTTTTTGTTGAGGGAGGGCTGGCTACAGGTTTGCCCCCCTGAAAAAGATTATTAATATTGCATATTTTAAAGTAGATCTAATGAAAAAAACTGTTGATCTAACCTGATCTAAGAAAGATCTAACAAATTGAAGTTTGTTAAAACTCTTAATATGGGGCTAACCCGGGGGAGGTCCCTTGCTTGCTATGTTTCTGCTGTTAGTGTGCTTAGCTTCCTTACTCCCATCCTGCACATTTCTCTGTTGAGCTATGTCTCATGCCTGCTCCAGGGTGCCTGCAGGATATCACTTTTTTGTTCTGGACAAAAACTGCTGCTATGTTAGGGCCCTGGTATGTGGCCGCACAACCCTAGGTGCTCAACACCCTGGAGAGTGCAGTTGCCCTGCACCAGGCCTTGTCTGACGCCGCTATTGTGCATTAACTCAAGAATCCCATCATTGGGCGCTATGGGTCAATACAGTCATCTGTATGGACCCAGCCCCTGACACATGGTCACTAAGGATACAAAAAATAAAATCAAGCATTGTCACCAAGGGGTTTAAAAGCAAGTTCATGCTCAAAAACAATCCTAAGTGGCTGAATTAAAACAACTCTGCTAATAAGGTGCATTTGTGTATGTATGTGCATACATATCTAGGTGACATTTCTGATCATTGCATGCATTTGTTTAATTTCAAGTAATGTTCCTGAATCAAGGTTTGGATATTCAGATCAGGAAAAACAGGCAGACTAGATGGGCCAAATGAGGCTAAGAAGAAATGCGGTGTTTGTGGTGTTTTGGTGCTGATTCATCACTAACCCATTACTGCTAACTGGTAGGAACAAGAGTACATAGTAATATATCTTTAACATGCGCATCTTTGATATATGGTTATACTGGCAAAACAATTTATATATTTATTTACATAAGAGTTATTTGCAGGTGCATGTGGATTTAAGTTTTGTGAGTTTCAGTTGAGAGCATGCAAGTGAAATTAAGTATCCCATGTCATTGAAACTTACAAAATTAAATACATCAACAATGCGCATCCAGGCAATATGCCCATAAAACTTGTTTATATTAATAACAGTGAAAAGAGAGTCTTCTTTCCTAATTCCTTGTAGAAGTATAAATATTTTTCAATGGATTAACACTAAATACAAATTCCTTATAAAAACTAGACTTGGGCACCAGGGGGCTCTTCGTGTTCGTCTTCGTGCTCGTCTTCGGGGGGAAAAAAACCTTTGTATTCCGCGAATATTCGCCCGTTCCTGTCTTCTCTTCGGGCGAATATTCGCGGACATTCTTCGTGCTCGTTTAATCTTCGTTTCCTTCCCGGTTGCCTAGCAGGGGTTAATACAGGGTTAACAACACATCGGAGCAGCAGCAGCTGCCGTGAAGAAACGTGTGTGCAACTCTATTGGTCGTTTAGGCAGGGGGCTGGTCTGGCATCAACGAGTGAATTGCAGAACGCACTTCATTCGTTGATGGCAGGCCAGCCCCCTGCCGAAACGACCAATAGAGTTGCACACACGTACTGAGGTGTACTGTACACAAAATGACCTAGAGACAAATGCTCCAAGGAACTTGGCCTCCGTTTATCAAACACAATCACACATCCATAGATGTTTAATAAAAGAATAGGGATTATTTTACATTTTTAAATTGATTTTGGACCACTTGTAATACATGCCTAACATTTGCTACCTATTTACAATGGCATACTTTGCAACAACCCAACTTTAACTGGACAGGACTGGAAAAAAGCAGGACTGTCCACCAAAATCTTGGGTGTGTTGGCAGGTATGCGGATGGAAAAATGTTGGACAAGAACTAAAAAATAGCTTAGGGTTAATGTACGGTTATGTTTAAGATTAGTAGCAGTGCACTGGTTTGGTTAAAGATGTATTATGTCTAAATAATAATTTAATTTTAATTTTAATGGGTTTTTAAAAAAAAATTAGGGGTTTATTTAAATGTATTTTAAAGTTAGATTTATTATTTAGTACTTTATTATATTTATTTAATGTTTATACTAGTGCTACCTACCGAGCTATAACTACCAACGTGTATTTGCATACCTAGTTTAGCTAAATTAGATGGGACAGGACTGGAAAAAAGCAGGACTGTCCCTGAAAAAGTTATAGCGTTAATGCTAGTGAGTGTAGAAGTGAAGGCCAGGACAAATAACAAGAGGAAAGGTCCTTGTGATTTGTGCATTGTACGTGTATGTGTTATGTGTGTTATGTGTGTTGTCACTGTGTTATATGTGTTATGTGTGTTATGTCACTGTGTTATTTGTGTTATTGTGTGTGTTATGTTTGGTTGGTTGGTTGTGTATCAGAAGGAAAATAATGAAATGGAAATGGAAAAGGCGAATGAGTGGGCAATTGGCGACCCACTCACCTGTTTCACCCCAGAGCAAAGCCTCCAAACACTGTCAGTCCTAGACGTTTGGCAGCGGACTTCCAGAGCTCAGACACAAGGCCCTAGCGTAAGCTGGCCACCGGCGGAGGTAGCAGGCGTTGCCACACCGCAAACAGACGCAGCCAGGGGGGAGAAACTGCCCTTACCGTTAGGGACATTTTGGGCATGACTCTAGCCAGGAAGCGAACTGGCACAGAAGAGATGCTGGCACCACCACCACCACCACCACCAGCAGCAGCATTGAAAAGTGGGAAAGGCGAATGAGTGGGCAATTGGCGACCCACTCACCTGTTTCACCCCAGGGCAAAGCACCGAAACACTGTCAGTCTTAGACGTTTGGCAGCAGACTTCCAGAGCTCAGACACAAGGCCCTAGCGTAAGCTGGCTATATTGGCGGAGGTAGCAGGCGTTGCCACACTGCAGCAAGTGCAACCAGGGGGGAGAAACTGCCCTTACCATTAGGGACATTTGAGGCATGACACTAGCCAGGAAGCGAACTGGCAGAGAAGAGACGCTGGCACCACCAGCAGCAGCAGCAGAATTGGGAAAGGCGAATGAGTGGGTAATTGACGACCCGCTCACCTGTTCCACCCCAGAGCAAAGCATCCAAACACTGTCAGTCCATGGCGTTTGGGAGCGGACTTCCAGAACTCAGACACTAGTCCCTAGCGTAAATTGGCTACACCGGCGGAGGTAGCAGACGTTGCCACACCACAAACACGTGCAACCAGGGGGAGAAACTACCTTAAACATTACAGAGAAAAAAAATTAACTTTCCAAGCTAAGAGCTGGGTAACCCAACTTGGGCAGATTGAATTTAAGAAAGGCAATCTGCTCCATCAGATGAGGTGCCATGCGTGAGCGCTGTGGACTCAGTATGTTTCCAGTCATAGAAAACACGCGATCACTTTGAACAGTGGTTGGCGGACATGATAGTAGCTGCTGCGCAACCCATGAGAGTGCAGGCCACACACTCTTCTTTTCATCCCAGTAGCTAAGAGGATCAACATTAGGTGCAGAAGAAACTTCACAGAGGTTAAGTTTGACCATTTCAGCAGCACTACTCTCCTTTCTGCTGCTAGCTCTGTCAGATGGTCCAACTATACTCCCAAGTGCCTCTTCCCAAAACGCAGCTGCTCCACTCAGCTGTGTTGTGCTGCTTGTGGCACTGCTGCTGATGCTGCTGCTAGGAGTAGCAGACCACATCATCTCTTCCTCCTCCTGCACCTCTCCCTCCTCGGACAGCATTCCCATTTTACGCTGCCAGTCACGCACCTTGTTGACCAATTGCTCCCGGTAGCTACTGAGAACATTGAATTTCATTGCTACCTTTCCCTTAATTCTTGGATCGCAAAGGCACGCTAGCATCATTTCGGGACTCTCTTCCATTCGTTTGCAAAGGTGTACTTTTAGCAGATCCTTCAGCTTCCTGACTATGGCTGCTACGTCAGGATGTAGAGTGCCACCTTGAACAGCCTCGCGGTTTCCAAGGAACACATCCATCTTGCTGCCTAGATGGGAGAACACTGGGATTACCTGGGCCAGACTGGCAGTGTTTGAGCTTAAATTTTCTGTGGCATCCCTGAATGGTTTAAGGACTGCCACTAGCTGGGCGATCACTGTCCAATCCTCCCTATTCAATGGAGAGGTAATCCCAATATTGTGCTCTGAGGCAAGATTATGGATTGCCCTCTGCTGCTCCAAAATCCTCTCCAGCATGTCTAACGTGGAGTTCCACCGTGTACTGACATCCTGACGTAGGCAGTGTACGGGAAGACCTGACCTCTCTTGCTCTTCCCTCAAAAGTTGGCTAGCCTTAACACTATGGTGAAAGTGCCCAGCAATCTTTTTGCAGCGGGACAGAACTACTGCTGCCACATTAGTTCCTTCTGACATTGCTGCCTTCACTACAAGATGGATGATGTGGGCTGCACAGCGCACACCAACAATATGACCATCTCGCAGCGCTTTCACCATATTGGCACCTCCGTCAGTTACCACAAAACCAACTTCAACATTGGTGCCCGCCTCTGCTCCCACCCAAAGGCTAAACATTTTCCTCATTGCATGCAGAATATTTTGGGAAGTGTGCTTTTCATCCATCACTTCTGCATGGAGAAGGAAAGATCGGTAGCCTGCTGCAGCAGCTTCCTTAGACACACCGGGCTGCCACCAGTGTGCTGTCAAAGAAAGAAAGGCATGCTGGCCGCTAGGTGCACTCCACAAATCTGTAGTGAAATGAACAGATTGACCAGCAGCCTTGGAAAGCTCCTCTTTCACTGCTGCAACACAGGACCGATACAATGAGGGGACAATGTTCCTGCTGAAAGTGGAACGTGACGGAACTGTATATTGTGGAGCCACAGCCGCCATCAATTGTTTGAAAGGCTCCCCTTCGATCATAGAGTAGGATGCCCCTCCAACAGCAATGAACTGACCAATCAGTCGCGTTACTTTATTGGCCTGCTGTTTGGGCATTGACCTTTTGGATTGGAATGCCACAAATTGTTCCAGGGTGGGCTGGACATGCAGTGCTCCAACCTGCCTTGGTCTCTGGCTGCCAGCACTAGCTGCTGCTGCTGCTATTGGCTCAGAAGAAGAAGCTGTTGGGGTTTGTCCACGGCCACCAGCTATGCTGCCTGCACTAAGTTTCACTTCTGCATCTTTCCCCAATAGCACAGCATTGTGTTGAGTGCTGAGGTGATGCTTCATGCTAGCACTGGTAAAATGGCCAGACACTTTCCCTCTGCTTATTAGCTTCCCACAATGTTTGCACTTTCCATAGCGCCCTTCTTCAACATTTTCAAAGTGCTCCCAAATTGGGGAGCGCATAGCCTTGGAGTGTGCCTTGGGTGCTGCTCCTACTGCTCGGGGTGGATGAACAGAGGCAGAACTAGTGGTGGTGGGACTGGTGGTAACAGTACTGGCCATAGTGGGACTGCTAATTGCTTTAGATTTGCTAGGTTTTGCTGCTGCTGCTGGTGGTGGTGATGGTGATGATCGTAGCGGAGAAGGTGGAGGCTCTGGGGAAAATTGTGCACTAGTCATTTGGACACTGCTCGCTGAGGAATCTGATTCCTGACCACTCATCTCTACTTCCTCTGGCTCATAGTCTAGCTCTTCATTAGCCAGATCGAATGGAATTCCTGCTAGGCTGTAGTTAAGACTGATATCGTCGTGAGACTCGTGACTAGTAGTAGTGCGAGCAGGAAGAATAGACTCTGCACTTGGCCTCTCAGTTTCAGGCTCCCCTGCTACCTCGCTAGGTGGAGTTCCACTATGTGTAGCCCTCTCTCTAACTGTCTTTACAAAAATTTTGTAAGGACTTGGTGGCTTGCTAGAGGTACTAGGAGGACATGGCGTGGCGGTACCAGTGGGAACAGTAGGCGCAGCACTAGTGGTGGTAGAGGCGGTAGAGGTGGGGGTAGTGGTGGTGGTGGTTTTCCCTACAAAGGAATGAGATCGCTTTGGTTTGGGACCCCTCTGAGTCTTGCTGCTAATTTGGCTCTGCTTGGTACCTTGCATGCTGCTTGTGGATGGGGAAGATGCTGCTTGGGGCAAAAGGCACTTCTTTTTAGTCCCTGTGCTGGTACTACTTGTGCTACCCTTTAACTTTGAACTTGCTTCTGGTGCTTTAGGCTTTCCGTAAAAAAACATAGAGCTTGTGGGCCTAGCCACACTACTACTGCCTGCTTTTGGTGCCTTTCCTTTACTTGATGATCCTTTAAGCAATGCTTCCCCAAATGATAAGCGAGAGCTTGGCCTACTTGGCCGACTAGACTGACGCAAAGGCTGCATCTTAGAACTGGTGGTGGTGCTGCTGGTGGTGGTGGTGGTAGATGGAGCTTGTCCCTCCTTAGTCCCAAAAGGAGGATCCATTTCAAATTTTGTGTTGTGTAGTGTAGTGTAGTGTTTAAAAAACTATAAAAAAAATAAAAAAACAAAAATAAAAAAAAGGAAAAACGAATTAAAGACAAAAAAATTAGAGGAAGTTCTCTTCAGTGCTACTGCTTAAAAAGTAAAACTATGCACTACTGCACTGTGCTGTTGTGTGCAATCTGCCAAACTGCTAAAGTTATTTAAATTATTAACTCAAGATTAACTATTTAATAACTAGCAGTATTTTATTTTTAATTTGAATTTACACGGGCCTAAGAGCTTAGCCTACTACTATGCTAGCCTAAAGCTTTATTTCCTTACTATAAGTCTACCTCTAGGCAGACGCTCTCAAACCCACTAAGCTAAAGTGAGGTTAAATCAGATTCAGTATATGATTTATTAATTAATATTAGGGCTGCAACTAACGATTATTTTAATAATCGATTAGTTGTCCGATTATTTTGTCGATTAATCGGATAAAAAAATACTTTATTTTAAATTGAAGAAAAATGCAATAAAAAACGTACAATTTACACTTTCATCTCTTTATTGCAATGGCCTCTCTCTATTCACCTTCTTATTTTACTGACATAATAATAAAAGCTACAAGAACCCAAACACGGTGTTTCTCAAACTAGGTTTTAATACAAAGTTATTAGTAAATATTAATTCATATGTTAACTATTTTTCATATTTAATAAAAACTGAGAAAAAAGCCTTGTTTAAATTTTTTTATTTACCAAACTGCCCCCAGTTATGCACATCTGACCCCCAGCTTGCCACTCTGCCCCCATATATGCCTTATACCTCTTATATGCCAGATTCCACTGTGCCCCCTGATATGCCTTATACTCCTTATATGCAACTGAGCCCCCTGATATACCTTTTACCCCCAGATTTGTTTTATGCCCCCCTGATATGCCTAATATCGATGTCTTATACCCCCTATATGCCACTGAGCCCCCTGATATACCTTTTACCCCCAGATATGTTTATGCCCCCCTGATATGCCTAATATCCATATGCCTTATACCACCTATATGCCCTAAAAATTCATAATACCCCCATACACCACTATAACTCACCCATACACCACTCTGGCTCCTCCCCCTCCCATACACCACTCTGGCTCCTCCCCTCCAATACACCACTCTGGCTCCTCCCCCTCCCAAACACCACTCTGGCTCCTCCCCCCTCTCATACTCCACTCTGCCTCCTCCCCCCCTCCCATACACCACTCTGCCTCCTCACCCCTCCCATACACCACTCTGCCTCCTCCCCCCTCCCATACACCACTCTGCCTCCTCCCCCGCCCATACATCACTTTGGCTCCTCTCCTCTCATACATCACTTTGCCTCCTCCCCCTCCTATATACCATTCTGCCTCCTCCCCTCCCAGACATCACTTTGGCTCCTCCCCCTCCCATACTCCACTCTGGCTCCTCCCATACTCCACTCTGCCTCCTCCCATACATCACGTTGGCTCCTCCCCCTCCCATACATCACTTTGCCTCCTCCCCCCTCCCATACTCCACTCTGCCTCCTGTGAACCTCCGTTTCTGACAAGACACCAGGGAGCCGGGTAGAGAGGCAGAGTGGCGTATGAGAGGGGGAGGAGCCAGAGTGGTGTATTGGAGGGTGGCTCCCATACACCCCTCTGACTCCTCCCCCCTCACATACACCGCTCTGCCTCTCTACCCGGCTCCGTTACTGAAGGCACTTTCATTGCAGCTTCATAGAAGCCACAGTGTAAGTGAAGGGCAGTAACGGAGTCTGTCTGTGCGATGCAGACCCTCACCGGATGACAGAGAGGATGATTCGCTGTCAGCCGGTGGGGGTCTGCATCGCACAGACAGACTCCGTTACTCACCTTCACTTACACTGAGGCTTCTATGAAGCTGCAGGGAAAGTGCCTGTCAGTAACGGTGCCGGGTAGAGAGGCAGAGTGATGTATGGGAGGGGGGAGGAGGCAGATGGGAGGGGGAGAGAGACGGAAGTGAGAGACCGGCCGACAGTGAGGGGAATCCAGATCCCCTGCAGTGTAGCGGGGGATCTGGATTCCGGTGTTATAATCCGATCTCTGTTTGAGGTCGGATTATTTAAGGAGAGGAGTTTTTCAGAGCATTTGCTCTGAAAAAAACCTCTTTTTATAATCGATAAAAATCGATCCGATTAATCGATGATGAAATTCGTTGACTAGATTTTCATTATCGATTATTATCGATTTTATCAATTAGTTGTTTCAGCCCTAATTAATATTAAGTTATATAATATTAATAGATTAGAAATAATTTACTTATATATTATGTATTATAGATAGAAGAATATAGATTATGAATTAGAATTTAGAATTAGAATTACTTATATTATAGATTATGAATTAGAATTTATATTGTTATGTATTATTTATAATATATTATAGATTAAGATTAAAGAAGATTAGAATTATTTTAGTACTACAGCTAGTACCTTGAAGCTTTGCTTAGTACAGCTCGTCACAGTCAATTTTTCTTGAAAAGAATTAGAAATAAAATAAAATGTCACAGCAAAACAGTTAGCTTCACTGCTTGCTGAACAAAAACACACAGCACTTATGCGGCTGCACTCACTAGCCCAACAAGTTCACTTCACTGATGGACTGAGGTGAGCAAAACACTAAGGGTACTTTTAATAAAATTTAAATAAAATGTAAAATAAATGAGAAAATCTTTGCAAAACAGTTAACGTCACTGCTTGCTGATCAAAAAAAAACACAGCACTTATGCGGCTGCACTCACTAGCCCAAAAAGTTCACTTCACTGATGGACTGAGGTGAGCAAAACAAATGAAATAAAATGAAAGATTAATTAAGAAAAATTGACTTGGTCTCTTACTGTTGCTAAAACAAAGCACAAACTATAGAGCTGCAGCACCAGTACTAATAAGATTAGCTGAACTATACGCTAGTAGTAATTAATTAATATTATTACTTTTATTTATAGCTAATTTAATTACCTATTAAGATAAGAAAGAATTATAGAATTATTGATATTACTGATTTTAGATTAGACACTAGTAGATGTCTTGAATGTCTACAGTACACTCTACACTAGTATACTATCGCTAACTATAACTGACAAATATATATATAATTTTATAATGAATTTAATTATTAATTATATTAATTAATATTACTGATTTTAAATTAGACACTAGTAGATGAATGTCTACAGTACACTCTACACTAGTATACTATAGTATAAATATATATGACTGACAAATATATATATATATATATTAATGAACTATTAAATTATAGATTCTATTAAATTATTATTTATAAATTCTATTTAATTTATTTAAGCAGGACAGGCAATAGGCACTAGTGCCAGCCCAGGGCAAGGGCACCCCAGTGCCACTGAGGCACTGGGTGCACTGTCAACTCAACAGCACTTACACTACAGTTGATGACAAATTAAATAAAAAAAAATTTAATTAATCAAATTATTATTATTAATTATATTAAGTAGCACTGAAGTGAGGATGAAGTACACTGTGAGAAATGGCAGGCTAAGGCTTACCAGTCTCACACAGAACAGAACAATCTCTCTCTGTAACGCTCGGATGCAGCACAGCAGTGTTGCCAAAGCAGTCACAGCGAAAAATGAATGGATCTCTTATAAAGGCGCCTTCAGAATTCAAAAAATAGCAGCACAGGCATTGGACGAGACCCTTAGCGTGACGTCACAAGAGTGAGCTGATTGGACAGACGAGATCAGCTCACTCCTGTTTGAAATTTCGATTCTTCGTGGTTGTGTGCCTTCGTATTCTCCTACGTTTTGCCGGCACTGTATTCTCTTCGGCGTGTCTTCGGAACGAACAAAAAAACGGCCTCTTCGTGCTCGTTTTCATGTTCACCCGAAGACGAATGTGCAAGTCTAATAAAAACCCTTTGGTGGACAATTAGCCCCAATCTTTTGCCTCTCCCTGTCCTGTGGGATGGAGTGGGTAGTTTTCAGGCCATGTATCGCTATGTACAGCAGGCGCACTTACCCGCAGGAGAGGCATGGCAGCCCTGAGTGCAAGATAGGCTGTATCCACAGTCTAAATTTAGGGATCCTGCAGCCCGATGGCTGAAGTGAGGCGACCTCCTGCACAGGATAGCATGGAAAACAGAAGAAGGTGGAGGCTCAGTGCTTGGGCTCTGTGACGGAACCCTCCATCACTGGGACCACTGGAGAGGCCTGACTGCCAGCCTCCTCCCTATTGACTATGGGCCCTGGGTTTGTAAAGACTTCTGTGGCTACCCCAGCAGTATATCATGTCATCACTGGCTGAAGGGATTATCTCCAGCAGACAGCCAGAATCTGCAAGCAGGGAGTGACCACCATTGTTTCAGTTTATTATCAGACCCCCCCCCATAGTGCCATGGTGCATTAATGTGTTGTATGAGTCAGCCCCCCCCAGTTCGTCCATTACAGACATTTACCCCGGCCATTCCTGGAACTGGTTTTGGCCAGCAATAGATAGTGGAGGTTGGGACCCTATTGTATTGTTAATCCCGTTACGGCCCCTGTTGTCTCTGGGAGGCAGATTAAGGGGGCGGTTTGTGTCCCAATGTCTTGTTTTATGCTAATGTATGTTTTGCTGAATATATATACAGTGCTGTGTGTGAGAAATAAATCAGTCTTCCTTTGGTTTTACCCTACACTGAGTTTCGGCTAGTGACTGGGGAACTGGGGAAAGTGTGTTGTCCCAGGCTAAGGGAGCACAAATCAGCGGAGGTAGTCGGTCGGACTAGCCAGCTCCGTGACAGGCTCCCTTGAAGACACACTAACCAAAAATTACCCACAGGTGCACAAGGAAGGGGGTCCATTTTGCAGCCTTATAAATGTCCCACAAACCCTCAGGTTAGTGCTATTTTGTTGCTAAGCTCCTAACTTCTGTTGGGTTACTTGACTATACTCCTTGTCTCTTGTTGTGATCCCTGCTCTACCACCTGAACCCTGACATAACAAACAAGCCATAAGCCATGTGGTCCTTCATTACCTCCTGCAAGTTGTTGTTTGTGTTAAAGCACCGGCTTTATATTTTGTTAAATCCGCACAGCCATCTTTTTTATGCCTGGAGGCCCTTATGTCATGGGCACATCATTGGTTGTCTATGAATAATCCTGCTTTGGATTCCTGGATTGCCTTATGACATTCTATGTATATAGTCTATGAGGATCCACATAAGAAATACATGGACCTCAGACAGGGTTGTTGCCCTGCGGAGGAGTACATTTGAGATTTTTGCAGTGTCCATGGAGACAGAGTGGAATGAGCCAGCTTTGATGTATCTATTCTGCTAAAGTCTATCTGAACCACTAAAGGATGAGTTGGTCAAAGTTGGTTACAGAAGTGGACCAGAGGCTTCGAGAACATAGAGCAAAGAGAATATCCACCATGGGCAGTTTGGGATCTTCTGTGCAACCCCAGATGCACTGCAAATGACTTGAACATGGTCCAGTGACAAAGACTGAGAAGATGCATCAGAGAAAGACGAATCAGTGTTTGTACTGTCTTCTAGAGTTTTCTTCTCCTTAACCCTTGCTGATGGAAGGCATGGCTCCTCATTTTTCTGTCCTTGCAGTGAGATCAAAAGACAGAAGTCTAGCAGACAAAAGTAGATTCGCTCACAAGCAGTTTTCTGGACATCGAGTTGGCCTGTTAACCATTAACCATACAAATGGTGGATGAAACACTCAGACCATACTTGTACTTCTGTCTGTGTGCAGGACACATCAACAGATTATACATTTTAACTTGGTGCAACATGGTGCAATGTGGTGTTCTACCTCATAATGGGACTTTTGTGTTATGTTAACACAACCCTAGATTGTTCCACTGGACAAGTCAGGTTTTCCGATGCTCAATGCCGTCAGTACTGCCTTGGCCTTACCCAAGAAACTGACTACCCATAGCCAAAAGAGGCTGAAATGCTACGATCCCGTAGACCATATAACTGTCCGGTAAGTCTTTTGCCTGGAGCCGCAATTGCTTTTGGTCACATATTCCCACTTTCTGAGCCAGAACTGAAGGTCTTAAAGGAGTATATAGCGAGAACTGTCTGAAAAAGATTATTTATGCAACCTTCCACGTTTCCAGCAAGGTGAATGAGTTTTCGTTATAGGGAAAAATAACTAAAAGTAAGTAATCATTCCCTTGATTCCCATATTGGACAGACACCTTTGATGCTCGTGTATGCAGCAAGTCAGATCTCTGCAGGGCATATAATTTAGTGCGCATATGTAAGGGACATGAGTGGAACACAGCGTTTCATAGGAGATATGGACACTCAGTACTGAGTCATGCCATTTGGGCTATGCAACGCACCAACTACCTACCAATTTTTTTCTCAATTATGTCCTTTGGGAATTATTGGATACCTGTGTGGTAGTGTACTTAAATGGCATTCTGTTTTTTCCCTTTAATATTGGATCATGTCTTTTTGGTGTACTTACACATTTGTCACAATATAACCTGTACGCCAAATTAGAAAAGTGCATTTTCAAGCCCACCAAGGTGGAGTTCCTAGGATACACGACACCAGGTAAGGAAATGGACCCACAAAAGGTTTAAGCTATCCAACAATGGCCAGTACCCGCATCGGGCAAGGTGGTGCAGAGGTTCATAGGATTTGCTCATTCTTACAGGAGATTATAGGAGTGATTTGTCTACCGTGTTGATCAAGAAAAAAAACCTTTTGTGTTGTGATGCAAAGATGTGCTACAGACCCAGTCCTTGTTATGCTGGATCCTAGAAAACCCTTCATCCTTAAGTTGGACGCCTCAGAAACCGGAGTAGGAATGGTTTTGTCCAAACAGTGGGACCAAGACCCCTTTTATCTTTTTTCCCACCAAACGGTTATCATCTGCAGAAAGCAACTACAGTGTTGGTTATAAAAATGGCCATAAAAATAGCAATGGATGAATGGTGTCACCTATTGAAAGGGGTACTTTATCCCATCACTGTGTTCACGGACAGTCACAACATGAATATCTTTGGAAAGCCAGATGTCTATGACTCAGACAAGACAGGTGGGCACATCACATACCACCCAGGTGCAAGGAACGGAAAAGCTGACCATGAAGTGCAGTTTGCCTCAAGATTTTGGGCTGCTTTGTGTCTGACCAAAATGACAGCATCTACTATGCTCTGCTTACCACTCCCAAAAAAACTTTGTAGCAATTTTTTTAGTTGGATACAAGTTTTTATAGGTTTTTCTTATATGGGACTTTATACTCATTAAGCCTGAACCGTGTACCAATATTGATCAGGAGTGTTATATTATTATATGTTTTACTATATATTTTTTGGTATTACTTTTTTTTCCCTGTTGTTACGGCTCCAGCCGCGTGTCAGCAGCCGCGAGGTAGGGGGAGACCCCCCGCTTCGGTCCGGCGGCCGCTGCTGCCGCGAAGAGAGGGGAGACCCCCCGCCTCGGACCAGCAGCAGCAAGCGCCGCGAAGAAGGGGGAGACCCCCCGCCTCTGCACGGCAGCCCCAGCCGCAACTGCCACGAGGAAGAGGGAGACCCCCTGCTTCCGCACGGCAGCTCCAGCCACAGCCACCGCGGAGAAGGGGGAGACCTCCCGCTTCTACACAGCAGCCGCAGCCGCCGCGAGGAAGAGGGAGACCACTTACCTGCACAAGATCCTCCCAGCAGCTGGAGCCGGGAGACGCGTCCTTCTCTGGAGTCCTGACTCGTTCTGCTTCACGCCACCTAGCGGCGCCGGCTGGTACTACCTCGACCTATATGGAAAGATTACGAAATCGCCAACCACAAGATGGCCGCAGGAAGTGACGTAACGGCACTTTGAAAATTTGGCGGGAAACATCCAATTAGTGCCTAAACTTCCTGTGCCTATATAAGAGACTTCAGAACTCTTAGACTTCGCCTTCTGATGGTCGTCTATGCCCTGTGCTAGCACCCAGATAGCGTTTTCCTGCTTGATTCCTGTATTTGACCTCGGCTTGTTTTTGACTATTCTGATCTCTGGTATCCTGACCTCGGCTTGCTCCTCGTTTATCCTGCTCTCCGGTATCCTGACCTCGGCTCTCTGGACCATCCCTGCAGTCCTACCTGACTACGGCGTCTCCTCTGTACGCTGTGCCGTGACAGAATCAGAAGGCCATCATGAGACCCGCTTCGGTAGGACAAGGGTCCACTGAGGCTCGACTTGACGAGATGGATCACCGTCTGGATCAATTTGCTCAAGCCCTTCAGACTTTGCTTCAGCGTACTGATCCTGCACAGCAAGCACCGCAACCTGTGGCGGCTCCTACTCCACCACCGTTACCAGTAGCCACGGTTCCTGCTCACCTGCCTCCACCCCAACGTTACGGTGGTGATCCGGCAACCTGTCGGGGTTTCCTGAATCAGTGTGAGATACACTTTGAACTGTCTCCTTACGCCTTTCCCACTGAACGTGCCAAGGTGGGATATGTCATTTCTCTCCTCACGGATAAAGCCTTGGCATGGGCTTCACCGCTCTGGGAGAGGAACGTTTCTACGGTGCGCTCCTATGTTGAATTTGTTTCCAGTCTACGTGCTGCGTTTGATACTCCGGGTAGAAGGGCCACCGCTTCTAATTCACTCTTTACCATTCGTCAGGGGTCCCGCCCGCTTCTGGAGTATGCTATAGAGTTCCGGACCCTGATGGGAGAGGTGAACTGGACTAATGAGGCATTGGTGGCCGCCTTCCTGAATGGACTTTCTGAGACCCTCAAGGACGAGACTGCTGCCAGAGACTTACCCATGGAGCTAGACTCCGTGATTTCGTATGTTTCCCAGATTGATCTGCGTCTCCGCCAAAGACAAGCCCAACGTGAGAGTCTGAAGTCAAGCGACAAGGGTGGGAGATCTACTACACGCTTCTCGCCTCAGTTTTCATCTGCCGAACCCTCGAATGAACCGTCTGACGAACCCATGCAGTTGGGAGCCACTCGGGTCTCCGAACGAGAGAGGAACAGGCGGAGACGGGAGGGATTATGCTTTTACTGCGGACTCTCGGGTCATTTCATCGGACACTGTCCTAGCAGGCCGGGAAACGCCCGCACCTAGGTAGGCCAGGGGAACCTACTATAGGTGTGGTAAACTATTCCCCCGACGGGTTCACCACCCGCATGACTGTTCCGGTCCGTCTGGTCTGGGATGCTGGATTCGTTGACACTGAGGCTTTCCTGGACTCCGGCGCTGCCGGCAACTTTATTGATTCAGTGTTTTGTGAGCAGCAACGCATTCCCACCCTATCCCTGCCCGCACCATTAGCTGTTGAGGCTATTGATGGCAGACCGCTTCATCCTGACCAGATTTCTCGCTCTACAGCCCCACTCAACCTTGCCGTCGGGATCGTACACAAGGAACGATTGCAACTTCTCGTCATCCGCTCACCCTCCATTCCCATTATATTGGGATTTCCGTGGTTACAAGTACATAATCCTGCTATTGATTGGACTACGACTCAGATCACGGCCTGGAGTGCGTCCTGTAAAGCACATTGCCTCACCCCTCTTAAGCATGCCACGGTTACAGCCTCTTCGAGGGAGACCTCCTCTCTGCCTGCACAGTACCGGGATTTCGCGGACGTCTTCGATAAGAAGGAGGCTGAGAAGCTACCACCACACAGGCCTTATGACTGCCCAATTGACTTGCTTCCTGGGACCATGCCACCCCGGGGGCGGGTTTACCCACTCTCCATTCCGGAGACCCAAGCTATGGAATCATATATAGAGGAGAATCTTCGCCGAGGATTTATCCGCCGTTCTGTCTCCCCTGCGGGCGCAGGTTTCTTCTTCGTAAAAAAGAAGAACGGGGAGCTTCGTCCCTGCATTGATTATCGTGGGCTAAACAGGATCACCAGGCGTAACACATACCCTATTCCCCTAATCTCTGAACTTTTCGATAGGCTACGTGGGGCCACTATTTACACCAAGCTGGATCTCCGGGGTGCGTACAATCTCGTCCGGATCCGTGCGGACGACGAATGGAAGACTGCCTTCAATACTCGTTCGGGACATTACGAATATACTGTTATGCCGTTTGGGCTGTGCAACGCCCCGGCAGTCTTCCAAGAATTCATCAATGATTGCCTCCGGGACTTTCTCCAACAGTTTGTAGTGGTGTACCTGGATGACATTCTGATATACTCTTCGGATTTGCAGTCTCATCGTACCCAGGTTGCTCGCGTTTTGTCCCGACTACGGCTCCATGGACTATATGCTAAACTCGAGAAATGTGAGTTTGAGATCCAGAGGGTGACATTCCTGGGATACGTCATTACACCCTCTGGTTTCGAGATGGACCCATCCAAGGTCCAAGCCATCAGAGACTGGCCTCAACCTTTGGGCCTGAAACCCCTGCAGCGTTTTCTGGGGTTTGCGAACTATTACAGACGATTCATCCGTGACTACTCCAAGGTTGCGGCTCCTTTAACGTCCCTTACTAAGAAAGGGGCGAACACCCTGGAGTGGTCTCCTGAGGCCATTTCCGCTTTTTCCCGGCTCAAGACGAAATTTACCACCGCTCCTGTGTTGCGTCATCCTGATCCTCGGTTGCCATTTGTTCTGGAGGTCGATGCATCTGAAGCTGGAGTCGGAGCTGTCCTGTCCCAGAGAATCTCATACAGTGGTCCTCTCCATCCGTGCGGATTCTTCTCCAGAAGATTCTCCCCAGCAGAGAGGAACTATGATGTGGGGAACAAGGAGCTGCTGGCTGTTATCCTGGCACTGGAGGAGTGGCGTCATCTACTGGAGGGTGTGCAGATTCCTACGTTGATTCTAACGGACCACAAGAACCTTCAGTACATAGAGAATGCCAAGTGCCTAAACCCTCGACAGGCCAGATGGGCTTTGTTTCTCTCCCGATTCTCATTCGTATTGACTTATCGTCCGGGTTCCAAGAATGTCAAGGCTGATGCCCTCTCCCGGATACATGTGCTTCCAGAGGAGGAGGGTCGTGCGCCTGAGCCCATTATACCTACTACCAAGGTTCTCGCTGCGCTACACCTTCGTTGCCGGACTCCCTTGCTTGATCGCATTTCTGGTTTACAAGCCCAAGCTCCAGCGTCGTTGCCGGTTGGGAAACTTTTTGTTCCTGCTAACCTCCGTACCCATGTGCTTCGTCTGTCCCATGGCTCCAGAACTGCAGGCCATCCTGGGCTAGCACGAACCAAGGACCTCGTGTCCAGGACATTTTGGTGGCCAGAATGGAGCAGGGATACTGCCCTGTTTGTCCGCTCCTGTCTCAAGTGTGCTGCCAACAAGTCTTCTAGAAATCTCCCTGCTGGGCTGCTCCATCCATTACCTCGTCCTTCAAGGCCCTGGACTCACCTTGCCATGGACTTTATCGTGGATTTACCCAACTCCAAGGGATATACTGTCATCCTCATGATCGTCGATCGCTTTTCTAAGATGGCGCATATGATACCCTTGAGGAGACTACCCACGGCTTCGGTGTTGGCTGACTTATTCATGCGGGAGATCGTCCGCCTCCATGGAGTCCCTACTGAGATTGTCTCCGACCGTGGCACTCAGTTTATTGCACGTTTTTGGCGCGAGTTCACTAGAGCCTTGGGTGTCACCCTGGCCTTTTCCTCCGCATACCACCCACAGTCCAACGGCGCAGCAGAGAGGGCTAACCAGCACCTCGAACAGTACCTGCGCATATTCATTAACCATCATCAGGACGATTGGGTTGACCTGTTGCCATTGGCTGAATTTGCTCGCAATAATGCGGTACAAGAGTCCACTGGAGAATCCGCCTTCTATTGTGTGTATGGTCTTCACCCTCAACCCTTTCCTGGCGCCTTCCCTACTTCTACTGATCCAGTACTGGAGGAGCGGTTGGTGACTATCCAGTCTACGTGGGCTTCGGTGCGGAGGGCTCTAGAATTGGCGGGTGAGCGACAGGAACTCCAAGCTAACAAACGTCGTTCTAGGAATCCTGCCTATTCTCCTGGGGACAGAGTGTGGTTGTCTACAAGGTACCTGCGACTCAGAGTACCCAGCATGAAGCTGGCACCACGTTTTATCGGTCCTTTCTCGATTGTCCGCCGGGTGAACCCTGTCGCCTATGAACTTTCTCTGCCTAGGACACTCCGTATTCCTAGAGTCTTCCATGTCTCCCTATTGAAGCCGCTGGTTTGCAACCGCTTTTCGACCAGATCCTCTGTTTCGGAGACTTCGGCCACTGATATTTCTGGACGTACTCCTCAAGCTATCCTGAAGTCTCGCAGGCAACAAGGGAGTCTCCAATATCTGATTCATTGGAGGGGACTTGGCCCAGAGGATCGTTCCTGGGTACCGGAGGCTCGGTTTCATGCTCCTCACCTTGTACGTGCATTCCTGGCTAGAGGGCAGAGTTGCTCTAACAGGGGTCGCCCAGAGGTCGCCCCTTTGAGGAGGGGTACTGTTACGGCTCCAGCCGCGTGTCAGCAGCCGCGAGGTAGGGGGAGACCCCCCGCTTCGGTCCGGCGGCCGCTGCTGCCGCGAAGAGAGGGGAGACCCCCCGCCTCGGACCAGCAGCAGCAAGCGCCGCGAAGAAGGGGGAGACCCCCCGCCTCTGCACGGCAGCCCCAGCCGCAACTGCCACGAGGAAGAGGGAGACCCCCTGCTTCCGCACGGCAGCTCCAGCCACAGCCACCGCGGAGAAGGGGGAGACCTCCCGCTTCTACACAGCAGCCGCAGCCGCCGCGAGGAAGAGGGAGACCACTTACCTGCACAAGATCCTCCCAGCAGCTGGAGCCGGGAGACGCGTCCTTCTCTGGAGTCCTGACTCGTTCTGCTTCACGCCACCTAGCGGCGCCGGCTGGTACTACCTCGACCTATATGGAAAGATTACGAAATCGCCAACCACAAGATGGCCGCAGGAAGTGACGTAACGGCACTTTGAAAATTTGGCGGGAAACATCCAATTAGTGCCTAAACTTCCTGTGCCTATATAAGAGACTTCAGAACTCTTAGACTTCGCCTTCTGATGGTCGTCTATGCCCTGTGCTAGCACCCAGATAGCGTTTTCCTGCTTGATTCCTGTATTTGACCTCGGCTTGTTTTTGACTATTCTGATCTCTGGTATCCTGACCTCGGCTTGCTCCTCGTTTATCCTGCTCTCCGGTATCCTGACCTCGGCTCTCTGGACCATCCCTGCAGTCCTACCTGACTACGGCGTCTCCTCTGTACGCTGTGCCGTGACACCTGTTTATTATTTTTGTGGTAATTAAGCAACTGAATCTAGCCACAAGGGCCCTGTGGTTTTTTTAGACTGACAGTTGTGATTTTATTAAAAGTGGTTTTTATACTGTGACATATATTTTTAGATTTTTCTTATTTCCCTAAACTGCCATTTCCAAATGTCATTGTGGGGACTGATACAATTGTTTTAGTATTTTTCCATATGTTGATTCCACTTGAGGTATAGGTGGTGTTTCAGTTAACCTCGTTATCTTGATCGTGAGCTGCACTGTGTTGTGTGTTTTTTTTCACATTGGTATTTCTACCTCCAAGGCTAATTGCAGATATGATCCTTAATGACTGGTCTTTTTATACCTGGTCAATTAAACCATGTACCTCCAGCTACTGACCATCATCTTAGCCTAACAAGGAATTTTGGTTCTCCAACGAACATTAATCAGTCTGTTTTTTCCCCCCATTGGCACTCCTGTTTAGCTGTGGTTTTCTCCTCTCTCATTTAGTGTACCCACACAAGTTATATATTGGGGGGGGTTTGGAACAAGAAGAGCTTTCTTTAGAATTTTAGCACTTGCTCATAAAAATAAACTATATATTAGGCCTTTTTTTTAAAAAAACCAAAAAAAAAAAAAAAAAACTACAGCTTGTTGGAACTGGTTGGTGACTTTACTGCATAGTTATTTTTAAATGTTATTTATTTTAACAATTTTTTTTTATTTTAGTAATTACACATTGTGATTAGAAAGCTAGCTCCTTTGAACGGCATGGTTGAATGCAGTTCTTGTATTGAACCTGCAGGAGGAGCTCAGAGTTCTCAGAAGGGTCTGGAGAGCCGGTCTTGGGAATTTTTTTTTTTATTGAGGCCTCTGTCCGAGAGACAAAATCTTGTGACCACTTTCTAGGCTTATTTAATGCCATGACAAGTTATTGGTCGTTCAGAGGTTAAGGAAAGTAACAGAGGTCACGTCTTGGTGGGGGCCACTGTCAGGCCCTGTATCCCCATGTGCACCAGGCACACTGCACCAAGAGGCATCACAAGTCACACAACACAATGTAGGCTGCATTCCCAGTCTAAATTTCGAGACGCTGCATGTCCACCTACAGCCATCTCTATGGAAGTGCCCTTATTCTGAATTACCAGTTGTTGACCCTGACTTGCTTACAAGACTGTCCGTGACTCCTATTGTGAATTCCTAGCTACAGACATAAGTTTGCTTACTTGACTACGCTCCTTGTCTTGTCCTGACCGGTGCTCAGTGGCTCCACCACCTGAATGAACCCTGAGAGTAGTGTATATGAATAAACAAATATATAATAAATAAAACAAAAAAAACAAAAACAAAACACACCTCTCCCTACTCCACCTTGACCAGATTAACATCTCTTTATGTCCATCCAAGCACCCTTTAAGTGCCAAGAAGACTAATCACTATAGCCAGAGTTCACTATCCACCCTTGAGACTCAATGTGCTTGGGGTGGACATTATCCCTCCCCTCAACCTGGGGAAAAAGTTTCATATCTCATGCACTCACATTTTAGTGTAAACAATAGACCTGCCTGTGGGAGAAAATGGTGTACCATTATTTAGCAACAGCTGAATTCTATAAACATTTCATAGAGGAAAAAACTAAATCCCAAAAAAGTGTTGATACAGCTTCCCTCATGTGTCCAATGTTATTGGAATCTGACTGTTAAGCTGTTTTTGCCTGTAGTAACATTTAAAAAAGCAGCACAGACCAATAACTGATGACATAATATTTTAAGATAGTATATCTTACTATTTTTATTTAAAAGTCTAGGGATAATAGAATGTGTAACAAAAGAACATTGAAATTTAACAAAATTCATTTTTAGAACAAAATATTTATAAATTAGAGGTTTTTTTAAATATACAGAAACATTGACTGGTAGAATTCTTAAAAAAAGATGTACTGTACAAACCAATATTTACACAGATTGACATTTTGGTCACCATTGTAGTCAGTCAATATGACTGAAGGATTCTAACTGCATTTAGCAGCAAGATTTATGCATAACAATTACATTTTGTCCTTCTTGACCCGCAAGGGCTACCTATTAATCATACAGCTTCTCCTTAAAACTAAAGACATATCTGTCATGGGTAGTTTTTTTCTTCAATACAGTGTTGATTGTTGAATGGTGGCAACTAAACTTTTCATATCTGAGGAACTAGTCATTTTTACATTCTGTAAATTGCAGCAGGACCTTATGGCATAGCCATAAAAAGCACATGATTACCATGATTATATCCCATCCTGCTTTACTAACACCTTGTCCTTTTTGCTTTTTTTCTTCTACAAAAGAAAAAAGTATACCATTTTGCAGTGATACAAGTTATTTGCATGCCATTCAAATTAGGTCCAATAAAGTAACATTATCTAGATATCTTAAGAAACCTACACTTTTACACAATGTTAAGGCAACCTTTTAAAAAAAAGACAAAGGAGAATTATAGTAGTATGGAAAATAAAATGAAGCTGCACCAATTGTCTAAATGAAATGTACAGCCTTAACCCATAGTTAATCTTTCAACTCAGAAATGCTAATGTTAACGCTAATTAAGTTTTCATAGCAAAACAGCAGGTTAAGGGCAATTTAGTGACAAGCCTCAGAAGCCCAGTGCGACCCTGCATCAGCAACCTCAGTAACAGTTCTGAAATGTTTGTCTTCTTTTATTCAGTCTTTACTCTGGGGTTTCAAATTCAATAGGATGAATTTTAATAGAGGTGGATTTCAGTGGGTAATATCTCCCTTTCCAAGTTTTCCAGAAGATCCCCTGCTTCCTCTCATGCCTCTGACGAGGGATGGAGCGAAAATATTTACCATTGAGGTTAGAATGGCCGCATGCACTGAACCACCATCCTCCTGTACAAGAAAAGAAAATTAGAATATGCTACTTTTAAAAAAAATATTTAAATAATGCTTGTGTGAGATTTACACTATATGACCAAAAGTATGCAGACACTTCTAATTGAGTTTAGGTGTTTCAGCCACAGTAATAGCCAACATTGGCAGCCGAATGGGTTGTACCGAAAAGCTCAGAGACTTTAAACGTGGCACCTTTGCCACAGGTCAGTTCGTGAAATTTCTGCCCTGCTAGGTCCGCTCCAGTCAACTGTAATTGCTCTGTTTTTAAAGTGGAAGCATCAACTAATAGCAGCTCAGCCATGAGGTGGTAGACCACGCACACTTAGATTGATTAAAACTTGATGGAGGAATAATGGTTTCTGAGTTTGGGCTAGGCCCCTTAGTTTCAGTAAAGGGTAATATCAATGCTACAACAGAGAAAGACCCTTGTATGCCTTCAACTTTGTGGAACCCATTTGAGGAAGACCTGTTCCAGGATAACCACATCGGCCATTTTACATGACACAATTTTTTTATTTTGCTGACCATCCCAGATAAAATGCTGCCCTTCAGTATGGGGGATGTATAACTGACTAATTGGTTCCCTTCTATAAGTCTATCACACACACTGCAGGGCAGCATTTTATATGGGCTGGTCAGCAATATGTAAAAATTATGTGTCCTGGAAAACATGGCCGATGCGCTCACCCTGCTATGCACAAGGCAATGTCCATAAAGACATGGATTGACTAGTTTGGTGTGGAGGACTCGACTGGCCTGCACAGATCCTTGATCATAACTCCATTGAACACCTTTAGGATGAACGGGAATACAGATTGCAAGCCAGGCATTCTCATCCAACATCAGTGCCTGTGCTCACAAATGCTCTTTTCGCTGAATGGGGACATATCCCCACAGATACTCAAACCTTGTGGAAAGCCTTCCCAGAAGAATGGAGGCTACGGGATTGGGATGTGTAATATGCTCATATGGATGGTTGTCCATGTAATTTTGGTCATATAGTATAATTCTGTTTAAAAAACAAAAAATGACATCATGAAAAAAGTGCAATATGTTAATTTGTGATTGTGGTGATGTTATTATTCATATAGTGCATCAAGGAAATTATCATAGACAGTAACAGTTTCATTACATAAAAGACATAATTGAGGAAGGCATATTAGATAAGACTTAAACCTACATGGATGGCTTACTAGCAAGAGATAAAAAAAGTAAATGTATTAAGTTGAAAATTAAAACAAACTATGGTTCTGTCTTCAGTGGACACATATTGTTTGGAAACTGTGAGGGAAGTGATAAAATCGTAGGAGTTTTTTTTTTTTTATGTTCACGTTTAAAGATCTAATTACATAGAATGTTTTCATATATATATATAAAAGCTGTTACACCTAAATTGCTTGAAAAAAGGTACATAATTAAATCTCTACCCACCTGAGAGATGTTTCGCACAATTGATATCAGGTTTAAGGTCCTTATCATGGTCTCGAGTGGAAAATGCTTGTGATCGGAAGTCACTCAGAGCATTTTCAAGGTCACCAGTCACTGGTGCAAAGACCTGGAGGGCATAGGCTGTGCTGGAACCTCCCAAATGAAACTCTGACTCCATATACTGGATATTTTCCTCCCAGTCTTGCAGCTCAATGCGTATGACATATCGCCCCTGCTTAGTTATTTGATGAATCTTCTCCAATCCAAGCCAAAACTCACCTGAAAATGCAAATAAGGCCACAGAAAATGAGCACTGTAGTCAATTTTATAAACGGAAACGTGATCTTCACACGTAAGTATTTGAATGTTTATGTCTGGATTCTTATTGAATAGAATAAAGAAAATAAGCTATATTTATACTGACCATTAAGTGCACCAAATCCATTTCTGTATTGTTCCCACAGCTGATCAAAATCCACTGAGCCATCACTGCGTCTCTGGATAACTGTCCATCCCTCTTCTGTTGGGAGAGAAGACAAATTAGACTAAGCTAGATTAAAAGTGCTGTTCCAAGGATACCTTGGATGGGTGCAGCATCATGTAAATATTTTATTTTTTTCTCCCTTCATGCTCCAGTCACTTAAAAACTGCATTAAAATGTTTGAGATACAGTTGCTCAGCAACAGAGTTCTGTCATTCCTTCAAAGTCCTCTTCAATGCATCACAGCACATAAAAATTGACCAACTGACCACATAGAACCACCCCTGGCCCCCTTTAAACTAGAAGTCCTTCAAGTGACTTACCACCAGTAATTTCACAGTACACTTCAAAAGGCTGGGCCGTACTTGGCTTAACAGTGAAAATGCCGCTGGTGCGTTCACCTTCTAAAAATATCTGATGACAGTCAGATGGTGGCCCTGAATAAAGAGAAGTTAATTCTTATTATTAAAGGTTCATTCTCTTTGCAAACCAAAGTAAGAACAGACCTGTTACGTTAAGGCAACAATTAACATCGCTGAAAAAGGGTAGATGCAGTAGACACTTAGGAATGCTTGAGAGATTTTTTGTTTATAATGTAAAGTGTATTTGTTTTTTTTAATGCAAATAATAAATATTCAGGATACAGAAAGCAAAGTGGAGAAGTTAGGGGAGCATTCAGTATGAGTTACCAAACATATGTGTACTGGTAATTTGTTTAACATTATAAGAAAAATGTTCATGCTGTTTGGAACCCCATATACCAGTTTAGAAAAAAAACTGTTGTTAAGGATCAACAAATGAAGTTATTAATATATGTTTTTTATTATTATTAACAGCATTGGTAACACTAAGAAAGAATGGACAAATGTGGGATTTTATGAGTAATCTGAATCAATTACAGATAATTAAATACTATCCTATTATAGATTGTAGACAATTCAGAATAAGCTTGGAAGACTACAAAAGGACAAGGCTCAAATCCAGGTTCACGGTTCCTTGTTTTAGATTACAAATTACTGTTAAAATGTTATACACATTAACTATATACCTTATTCTTGAATGTATATCATAACAAACAATAGTAAATTAAATACTCGATCTATGTTTGAAATGGCATAAGAGAACCAAAAGACTATTGCCTCTGAAATGGAAGCCACAGGAAAAGCCTAATGTACCAGGTATAATGCGATTACTATTCGACAGACTATTTTTATGGTACGACCCATTATCCCTGAAGACAAAGAATGGTGAGAACATATAGGAAAGAGGTTTCATGTAAAAATGAGCTTTAATATTCACATACACACCCACTAAAAGTCCTTCTGTTATTTGTGCATTTCAAAGCACAATTACTAATCCTACATTTATTTAATGAGTTACAAGATACTCCACCTTTGCTTGTGCACTTTGAGCAGACTGCCAACACAACAATCTTAATTTCTATGACGGAAGTGCATGTGTCTTTGTAAATCCAATCCCATATTTATGCATAGTTGCAGCCAAATTTAATGATGGTATTAAAACTATATTGCAGTAGCCAAGAAATTGTTTGGCATATCGTGGCAACAGCTGATTGTGTAAATTGTTAATCTAGGCTGTCTTTGGGGGTCAGATTTCTACCAGTGAAAGTTGTAAATATGACGTTTCACACAATTCCCAAAGCTTCCACCTCGCCTTGGCCTTGCTGAGGAATACCAGACATGTTTACAATCTAAGCCCAGAATGCTGTTCATGGAGTACAATATATGATCTGGTCCCAGAGCAGCCAAACTAGCATGCCAAATCCAGTTGATTACAGCCAAATATCACTAGTGGAATACTCCTGTTCAGCCAAAGATCTAAATAGAACATAGTCAATGCCTCTTTTAGTTGTAAACGACCACAGAAATACTTTTAATTGTCTGCAATATATTCAGTAAACAAACTGACTTGTATTAAAATGATCAATGATATCATTTAAAATGAAATACTATATGTACCTTATGTATGCACATACATTATGTGTATTCTAGTGGCAAAGTATGTAATACAGGTTCTTTGAGCCTATGCTTGGAAATTTTAGGCAGTTTGTTAAATGCCTTGGCATTTCATTATATGTAAGTTTAACACATGAAAATTTGTATTTAGATATCCATTCATACATATTTTGAATTCCACAGAATGCCCTGACAGCCTTTTATAATGTTTAGACTACTGATCCAAAGGAATATATGGCCCAGAAAAATTGGGAAAACTGCAGCGAAATTGGTGGGTTATATGGGCAGATATTACGTCCATAATTTCTGAAGTTAAAATTTGAAACAGGGAGCACATATCAGGTATAATGTAATAAAAGTATAATTTTTTATATAAATACACACATATATTTTTAAAAGATATTAATAAAGGTTTTCATGCATTAGGAGTTAATGGAGTGTGACACATACTGGTGAATTGCATCAGCAAGTTAAAAAGTAGGGGAAAGGTTACAAAGGGATTTCTGCTTAGAGGAGGAACACAGGATAATAAGATCATTCAATCCCCTAGATGCCCCCCCCCCCATTCACACCCACACACAGCTATGTGAACTTTTACCTAGTTTTTAAAAAGAAATTCTACAATATGCCAAATCTTTACAAAATATCAGCATTGCCATATAATCTAGTAAGCAGAAATGTGGCGTAACACCCACTGTTTGTTTATTTAGATTGGTCCTGTAATATATATATAGACAGGCAGACAATCTGCCGACTGCATAGATGTAGGCTACTATAGCCAGAAAGCAGGTGCTGAGTAGAATCAGGTTATGTGACCCCACATGATAAGAGCAGCAGTGTCCGTAGGGGCCCCTGGGAGGGTCATAACCGGACAACACCAGGTTCTAGGTACTATGAAAGCTAGGCACAGACCTTTATAGTGTGACTGGGCAAGTAACAAGGGAGAACTCTGAACCTAGTGCCTTTTTGGGCTGAGTCCTGTACTCCATACTCCCATACTGGGAAAGCGCTACACAATCTGCTGGTGCTCTATAAGAAAAATGTAAAAGTAAACTGAACGGACAAACAAGACAACCTACTCCTAGTTTTGTGGCAGGTGGCTGGCACTCTAAGCCAATACACGCAACTGCATAAATATCAATTGTAGAATTTCTATTCAGTCATGGAAATAGCATTATAATATTAGTATTCCCTTAAAAGCAGTTACATTGCTGCACATGGCAAGCATTAAGTAAACGCTGATTTTTAGTATTGGAAAAGTTGACGACTGTCATCTTTCCATACCACAGAAAAACACTAAGCCACAAAATTAATCCTGCAGGAATGAACTCTTGCACAGTTGGAAGGAGTCCAAAAGTTTTCATCAGGAGGGCTGACACACCATCCTCTGGAAGTTATTAAGCGTCTGGCACATGGAACAAGACTTCAACTTTCACACACTTGGCTCTGGGACAAGGATGTCTATTGTTATCCATTCACAATGAGAACAGCAGGGACTTTGTACAGTATCGAAATTGCAGTCACTGGGTGATATCCAGGATGCAAATGTAAGAGCGTACAGTCTGCCTCAGAGGAATATAATATTGCCAAATCCTATTACTATTGTGGTTATGTACAACGTATCAGTGTGCCACAGAAAAAAAAAATCCGGATTAAAGCAATTTACTGACTTCACTGCATCTGTTTAGCATAGCAATTAATTTTACATGCAAGTGCAAGTTAATTAATTTAGAGCAACAAAAGAAAAGATAGTTCTCTCACTTCACTAATGTGTAAAAAAAACATTTCCTGAATTTTATTAAAAGCACATTCCAGTGTCCTTATGCGGCTGTACCAGCAAAGAATGCATTTTAAAGCATTTTTTTGTTTTTACTGCGTGAAAACAAAAAAACCCACACATTTACCTTACATTGCCTGCCATATGTGCTCCTGTGGTATACTGAGGCTCACATGAATATTCATATTGTTTAAATGACAGCTCTTTCCTGATATTGACTGGCTACTTTAAGCAAGCAAGGGGTTTTAAAACAGGATCATGGCAAGGTGGTTACACTCCAGCTCTGGAGCAGCAGGTTGTGCTGATGGTTGTTATTTTTTTTTTTTTTTAAACATGATACGCATTCTTTGATGGCGTGGCTTCAAGGGACACTAAATGTGTTTACTGGCTGGTCTCCAATTCTTAGCAAACTGACCGATGAAACATGCTGAGAAAAGGATTAAAATACAAATGTGACATAGGAAGTGATTATGTTGAAATGACTTCCTATACTGCTGAAGAACTGGGAAAAAACACACAAAAGGAAAAGAGCATATTTGAGGCTCTCTGATAAAAATAAAGGCACATAAGAATTCTTATCTTCATAATTGCACAACTTATTTTACAGGGTCAAACAGTTTCCATTATTAGGAAGACCTACATGTTAATTTAAATGCTCTGAATACTATTAATAAAAGACAAGGATAGCAACAGGTTTTGTTAGAATGCCAGAACATGGGGTAGCATGGACTATTGAGCAGGACATAATGGATGAGCCTTAATCAGGTTTATACTCACTTTCTGTCTCAGCCTCTATGCTGTCATTAGTAGGCTTTTCAAGTGAAGCTTCTTTTTTTAAGTGAAGGCTCAGTTTCTGATTTTCCGATATGTTACCCTGAATCTGTAATAAAACACTTCTTAGTATGATGCTAGTTTGTTAATAGTCATGCATTTATTGTTTATTGCATACTTTAAATTATAAAATTATGATATTTTTGCCACATAATATACAGCTTTCTATACTTGTATAATAGCTATATTGAATTGTATTCATGCAATTCCTTTTTAGACAGCTCTACTGTCGCTAAATTATTTTTTCAGTGGTTGGCAAACATGTTCTTTGTTATACAATGTTTAACAGTGCTACACAAATATGCCAATTGAACTATTCTGCATAGCTATACTTTATATATTTTTTAGGCAATGCAGGAAAACCCCTCACTTTGGTTTGCAGATTTTTAATTTGTTGGTTCTGTTTGTCTAGCTTCAATTGCTGCAGTTTGATCTTTTCCAAAAGCTCCATGATCCTCTCATTCTGAGTGTCCATTTGTGACTGTAATAAAAGAAAGAACCAGATTTAATTGACAGATTCATTATAATATTGACATTTAATCCTTTAGTTGGTTTTGTGCCAGAAGTGCATAGACTATACAGTGATGGAACATTTTATGTGCCAACTTCGTTTATTTTCTATCCAAGCCATTTTTTTTAATCCCTTTTAGGATGATTAGAGAAATCTATTTAACATTGACAATCAAGATTATTATTTCCCCAACCCAGTGGTATCTGATTCCAAACAGGAACTCTACAACCAATTCACTCTGTGTAATAGGATACTCATCACATTACTAGATCGCACATGCAGTACGTGCAGCACAGGACAACTCTCACTTCCAGTCACTCAGTATATGCCACTGTTGGTTATGACTATGTTGGTGGGGGGAAAAAAAAAAACAAAAAAAACCACAAATCACAGAATTTAAATGTAGTTGTTCTGATTAATTACACGTGACTGGTAACCAACACAATTTTTCCCCCAATGCCTAGTTCCATACATATTTGAAGTATCTGTATGCATCTACCCAAAGTAACTCTTTTGTTGTGTCATAAACAGGTCTGTAAACATGTCTGACATCTTTAACAGCCAGGTAATCTCTGGAAAGATGCCAGTGGCCCGTTTAAATGTCAAAAGTAATGTTGAGTACGGTGGTTATACATACATCTCTAAACTATTGTTGTTTATGCAAAGCTAGCAGGTTATTAGCCACTGGGATAGAGGGCAATAACAAACAAATGCCTGCACTTTGGATGGACACATTTTCATATTCCGCTCACATTCCTCCCTTTGGACTCTGATCAAAGTGCACTGGTCAGAATCACACAACCTAAGCAGCTTATAGAAAGTAAAGTAACCAATGTTATTGTCAACATTAGGTCACAGTCATTAATATCTGAAACGAACACACTGGGATTAACTTTAAAGGAGTGGATCTATGGAAGGGGGAACATTAAGTTAACAACCCAAAACGTAATGGGGGATTACGTGAAGCAAACAGTTAGACACTTCGGTTAAAGTGAAAGTTAAGTTAAGACACATGATTTTATTGAAGTTAATGTCCTAAGGTTACTGGTAATAGATAGAGGGGACAATAGTGGGAAACAATATCAGGGAAAATAATGTCCCCAGACAACAATACAGACTGTAGGAATGCAACCAGACCCTTAGAAGAGGTGTTGCAAGACAGTATCATGAGAGGCTATAGGCGACACAAGAGTATCAGGTCAGGTCATTTCATTCTGAAGGATCTTCAGGATTAATATTACTCGACATTATGAATTGGTGCCGACTACTTTGAAGCCACAAGACTTTACAACCCATGCACTTTACGTTTTTATTAGGTTTACATTGACTTTCAGTTTTCTATAATGAATTATGCTTTGTGTAAGCCATTACACACAGTGTTATACAGTACGGTCAGTCATGCTTTACTATAGTTGTAAACATCCCTAGTGTTCTGGTCTCCAAGGTTTCCCCAAATAATAAATGATACAAGTGTTGCACCATGTCTGATACAACACATAATACAATTGTATTTACAAATCAACTTGATTATCCCATTACCAAGATAATAAAACAGCAGTTTGTTTAAAATTCAGAATGATGTTACAGCCACCTGAACAGACTTACGAAATTGCGATTACATAATATTCGGCAGAATTAGCCCATATACATACAGATAAACAAGCTTGGGCGTAGAGGGTTTTTTCCCCTCACGGATTCTTAGGTTTCACAGAATAACAAAACATTCTAGACCTATAGAAAGCAGGAACAGATCTATCCACCTCCACTTGCACGCACTATTTACCTGCATACTGAGGATATCGTCCTTGTCGCTACGGTTCTGCCGCTTGCCAAGTTCCAGCAGCTGGATCTTATCTTCCATGTCCTTCAGCCTCTGGTCCAGCTGCTGCTTCTCACTGCTGATCTCTTGCACCTTATCTTTAAGCCCCTGGGACAGGTCAAAAAGTTGCCTGTCCCTGTCCCCCAGCTCTTGAACCCTACCTTTCAACATATCCCCACTCTCTTTGACCTCTTTGGTTTGCTTGATGAGCTCCACCAAAGAGACATTGTGCTGGCTCAGCCTGCCTGTGATCTCTTTTAGCTGGCTCTTTGTTTTGTCCACATGCTCTTTGAGACCGTGCCCTAGCTGGAGTAACCCATGGGCTATTATATTCATTTCGTCCCAAGATGCATACTGAACTTTCTTCTCTGATGAAATCCCCCAACTGTCCCCTCCCAACATTGAGCCACACAACACGAGACCTGTAAACAGCAGCTCCATATTTAAGCCTAGATTACTCTCCCCGTAACTATCTTGAAGTTAGGTTTCCAGATCATGTAGCACCTCTTTTTATATATTAGGAAAGCTGGCCCCTCCCTCAGTCCGCCCTGTTTACAACTGAGCGTGCTAAATTAAAACGCACGTGGGAGCCGCCCATGCCGCCTGGACATCCCAGAAATGAGCTAGCTTCCCGTAATCCCAAATATCCGGTATTCACTTCTAGTTTTCATTATACAAGGAGTTATACGATTATACAACAGACATATACATATAATATTTCACACATCCCTCGGAATCTCGAACGAAATGAAACTTTTGCACGCATATTCCAAGTACATGCTTTCTCAGTGGGGATACGAAATGACAATAAGACTAACGAAAAAAAAACTGCAAACATTTATTGATATGGCATTTTTGATAATTTTATCAGTGTTAAAACGTTTGTTGTATGTATGAACAGTGCAAAAACAAAAAAGTGAAAAGTGCCCCAACTGGAAATATCCAGTATTTCTGTTACACCATCCTAAATTCCTACAGCATTCACACATACATTTACTGCCAATGTAGTGCAGACGTGCGTTGAGACACAGTCCTGAATGACTACGTCCAGCACAGTCATAAGATACTCTTACGTATGAGTCACATAGGGTCAATTCTTTCACTGCATGAAAAATAAACCCAATACGTCTTCGGAACAAAGATAAAACCATAGAGCAGTGTACAGTCTATGAAAATAATAATTTCATGTATGACCAGTATCCTAGATAGTTTAATCAGCTTCAAAAGTGTATCTGACAAAAAAAGATTAGTCTGTTGTCGTTGGACACTGTCTGCTACAATGTTATAACATGAGATCAGTTATTTTGTGGTGCACTTATCTCCCTCCTAACCTAGGATCATGTGTGGATAGTGAAATGATTGAAGTACCGGTATTTAATATAAAAAATTCTGATCTTGGCTTCTATTAAAACTGCTACAGTCCCACTGCAGTTGCACATTCTTACGCGCATGCATTCAAAACTGGTGAAGAGCAGAGAAAAGGAATGTATAGCTGTAAACATATTGTTTGTGCTTCAGGTGACTTATTAATGGAAATATTTGGAATGGCAATTCAGAAATCTCCGTTGATATTCTCTCTAAGATTCTAGGATTTTAAAATGAGTAAAAGTAGGCATTTTAATAAATAAATAATTTCACAGAATAGGCACTTGTTTACTAGAGCTCCACTTGTTGGTAAGGATAGGGGTAATTGGTAGCTCCACCCATACCTTTTTTAAGACCAAATGCACATTTTTTCTATACTTTGGGATATAAATCGAATCGAGATTTTTTTTCTTTCTTTCCTACCTTCTGCAAGTTGTACTAATTTCAATTAAAGTTGCCCTAGGTGGACAACTGGTTAACGCTCAGAAAAAGAGTTACAATTGTACTTAGATCCTCAGATGCCTGTAAGTGCCTGCAAGATCAAAGCTGGTCCTATAAACACAGCAGTTGTTAACCCAAAACAGAAATGTTAAATTTTAATTTAACTTGACCCTCTATCAGACCCAACTTTGTGTTTCTAGGACTCTAGGGGTGTTTAGAATTTGTACAAAGCGAAGATGCGGAGAAAATAATCCAACACTGCAAAACCGAGACCACCAAACCGAACTCAAAATTGATTATTTACTCCACATCTTCATTTTGTATTGGTTTTGGGTTAGACGCCGGATCTAAAGTCTGCTGACCGGGTAAGCCTACCACCTTGTATTTGGAGTGATATATATATATATATATATATATATATATATATATATATATATATATATATATATATATATGTATCACGGCATACTCTGCAATACTCTTTTTGACATCGTGTCTACTGGACTAACACGGCTAAATCCATTTACACACACACACACACACATATATATATATATAAATAGATAGCTCTCTCCTGCTTTTGCATACTTGTCACACATGTTTTAGATCATCAAAATTTTAATATTAGACAAAACAAACACAAAAGGTTTTTAAAATGATGAATTCATGTATAGAAGTAAAAAGGCTATCCAACCCTACCTGGCCCTATGTGAAAAGTTAATTGCCCCAATAGTTACTAAATCAACCAATTAGCCAAATTAAATTGAGAACTGGTTCAATCTCACTAGACAGATTCAGGCATGATTACCAACAGTCCAGTTAAATTAAATAGAACCTGTCTTGCAAAGCGGGTAGGCTAAAAGGTCTCAAAAAGCAGCATATGATGTCATGATCGGAAGAAATTCAATAGATGAGAAACTAATTTACATATGTTAGCCAGGAAAGTGTTACAAAGCAATTTCTAAGGCTCTGGGGCTCCAGCAAACAACCGTTATCTACAAATAGAGAAAACAGAACAGTTGTGAAACCTACCAAGAGTGGCTAGCCTATCAAAATTCCTCCAAGAGCTCATGGACAATTCATCCAGGAGGTCACAAAACAACCCAGACTAACATGTAAAAAACAGCAGGCCTCAATTAAGGTTAGTGTTCAGGATTCCACAATAAGAATGAGACTGCATGGACTTCTGGGAGGTGGGCCTTTTTAGATGAGCTCCTCAAGTGCCAACCTAATCTATTTCCATCCACACTTTTGGAACGTGATAAGTCCATCAAACGCATGTCTGATGGTCTATGCGTTGGAGCTGTTGCTGCTGTTCTCCTTTTTACTCCCCGCGACCTGTGTCTGCTGCAGGCCTCGAGTGTTTTCCTCCGCTCTGCCGCTTTCCATCTCAGCTGCGTTGGTGCCGCGGATCATCTTGGCCGGGGGTGTCCAAGTTTTTTCTGCAGTGGGCTACTTAATCAGAATTGTATATGTGCGCAGGCCGCACTCATTTTTCACTGAGAGAAAATACGGCCTTTAATAAAATATGCTGATTGAAATGAAGTAAATGACACAAAACCTTTACTTTTCCTCTCGCTGATTTCTGGGCCTAGAAAGTTTTATTCTCTGAAGTGACTACAGATTCAGGATTCTGGATAAGTAAAAATTAAATACCGTATTTATCGGCATATAACACGCACTTTTATAACTAAAATAAGAAGAGGAAACCCTACCTGCGTGTTATACGCCAATAAATCCTACAGCTGCATGGTTTGCAGCCGCGTCTCCCTCACTTCCGGTCCGGACAGGGGTGCGTGTTATACCCCGGTGCGTGGTATGCGCCGATAAATACGGTAGTTCTATTTATTCTAGGGATGCACCGAAATGAAAGTTCTGGACCGAAACCGAAAATTCAGGGTTCACTTAGCCAAAATCAAAAATGACCCCCCCGCACCTTTTAAAACTAAAACAAATAACCACACTTTTAATAAAAGTAAGTAACACACCAAAATTGTACAAAAAAAGTTAATAGGTGGTGCCGGCCCTGCATATATATGATTGTTAACAGCAATCTCAGGCATACCCAGAATCCAGCATGTACTGGTAGGCAACCATGGGCAATATAGGAGTGTGATTGCTGTTAACAATCACATATAAATTAATATTGTGTTAATATTTTTTGTCCAATTTTGGTGTGTTACTTTTAATAAGTAGTTAACACACGAAAATTGGACAAAAAATTCAATAACAATTATATATATAATAGATTGTTTTATCCTCTCATGGTGCTGTCACAACCACAAGGGATTCTGGGTAGACGCATGCAAATAAGGTTAACAATTATCACCTTTGCCTCTATATCCCCTTTATACATGGATCCCTTGAAGGTAATTGCCCGCTGTACAAGACAGCCTTTAGACAAAACTCAGGTAAGAGGTCCAAGCCTCACCTATTAAGCCAGTATCCCAACCTCATGATGATGAGTCTCATTAAGGACGAAACAGCTGTCCATGAGCAGTGATCTGGCTATTGCACTTCTTACCCGAGTTTTGTCTAAAGGCTGTCTTGTACAGCGGGCAATTACTTTCAAGGGATCCATGCGCCTACCCAGAATCCCTTGTGGTTGTGGCAGCACCATGAGATTTCTGAGGGAAAAACAAGCCTTCTGGCTTGTCTGGTATCTGTAGATGAGTGTTTAATAATGCTTCTACTACCCCCTTAATTTTAAGTGGAAGGGTTTTCCATCACCTTTACCCAGCATAACTTATGTAATTTTATTTTTATTCAAATGGTGAATTGGAGCTACATTGAGGTTCCTCATTGTGAAAGTGAGTGGACTGTTACACTATGGGTCTGGGTCTGTTAGCTTCAGTGCCTATTTTTAAGGCTCCTGGGTTTGCATCATGATCTGATATCCAGCAAGTTTCAGCCATAAATCAGGGAACCGTCCATGTTTACCATCTTCCCCACAGACTACAGTAGCGACCCCTTACTGGGCTGAGTGCAAATACTGAGCCATGTGCAAAGGAGAGCCTGATGAAGACCTATTGGTGGTTTGCTGTGACTATTGTATGTTAATTAGCCCCTTGTACTGTTTAAATACTGGTGTGTTTGCAATGATGTCCTGTTTTCACCTCAACATCGGTGCTGTCTGATGCTTGGGATGGGCTGCTGTAATAACTCACTGTCCTTTTCAGGACAGTACATCCGCTGAATACGCTAAGCTACGGCTAGCCACAGAACCAATGCAACGACATCCCCCTTTTCTATACAATGCTGGTTCTGTATGGCACTGAAAGGGTTAATGGCTGGTGTCCCGGCAGAAGGAAGCATAGTGTGGCTGGAGTACCTAGTCGGGGTACAGGGCGTCCCATCACAGTTGTCTCAATCAGCTGGCTATCTCATAATTTCCAAGTGAGCATGCGTGTTTCATGGGCTTCTAAATTAATTGTGTGTCTAATCAGTCTGTAGATATTAGCTATGGTAGTCAGATGCATCTTGTGGAGGATATAGTTATCTGCTAGGTTCTATCTAGCATTTTAACACTTCCGTAGACATGTAATTGCTGCAATTTGAATAGGTATGCTCTAGTCTTTTTATGAGCGCAGATAAATTGTTGTAGAATTCTTTTGATGTCCTGTTTTTTTTAGCAGAACTGGGAGCATATGAAGGGGATATAACAAATATGGTAAGCTAACCATTTTTGGAAGATTACATAGGATTATTGAAATTTAGACCAGCTACTAAAATATTTTATATTTCCATCAGCTGCGGCAAGATGTTTGTCTGGGTTTGGGTAAGCAGGCCAGGTAGGAGCCCATTTGCAGGGGATATCAAAGGCTCTGTTTGTACCACACGATGCATAGCGACCAGTAGGAAGGTAAAGACAGGCAAAAGAAACACACCAAAGGCTGGGTATTATTATTATATGGTCTGTTTGGAGTAAGCTGACAAACCAGGTAAATAGAAAACAGGTCTAGTCTCGACAGGCAACATGGCTGGAAAGTCCTCAGGCGAGGTGCTGGATAAACGTCTGGAAAGCCCTCGAACTGGGGACCTGACTGGAAAGCCATCGGACAGGGCACTGGACTCATGGCAAGCCACACGGCAGGGAGCCCTCAGGCAGGGCACACGCCAGGGAGCCCTCAAGCAGGGCACACATGGTCAGACAAGCCAGGTCAGAACCAGAAGATCACAGGAACTAGCAGAATCAGGAGCCTAGCAACTGGGTCAGAGCAAGCCAGGTCAATACCTTGAGATCACAAATAAGTGCCAAAGCCGAGAACAAGGTCGAGACAAGCCGGGTCAAAACAGGTAGGATCTAGGTCTGCAACAACTAATCAATAATGAAAACCGTTGCCAACGAATCGATTTTATTGATTATAAGATGAGGGTTTTTTTTCAGAGCAAATACCCCTCGTTTTGTAATCCGACCTCAACACAAGATCCAGATCCCCCTCAGTGCTGCAGGGTACCCGGATCCTCCTCTCTGACAGCCGGTGGGGGGTGTCTGTGCGATGCGTGCATATCTGGGGGAATAAGGCATATCTGGGGGGCATATCAAGGGCACAGGGATATATAGGAGGTTATAAGGCATATTTAGGGGGTACAGTGGCATTTAGGGGGTATAAGGCATATCAGGGGGGGCAGAGTGGCATATTTGGGGTGAGTGGTATATCTGGGGTATAAGGCATATCAGGGGGGCAGAGTTGCATATAGGGGGTTATAAGGCATATTAGGGGACACAGTGGCATATAAGGGGTATAAGGCATATTCAGGGGGCAGAGTGGCATATTTGGGGTGAGTGGTATATCTGGGGTATAAGGCATTTCAGGGGGGCAGAGTTGCATATAGGGGGTTATAAGGCATATTAGGGGACACAGTGGCATATAAGGGGTATAAGGCATATTCGGGGGCAGAGTGGCATATTTGGGGTGAGTGGTATATCTGGGGTATAAGGCATATCAGGGGGGCAGAGTTGCATATAGGGGGTTATAAGGCATATTGGGGGACACAGTGACATATAAGGGGTATAAGGCATATTGGGGTACACAGTGACATATAAGGGGTATAAGGCATATTCGGGGGACAGATTGGCATATTTGGGGGTGAGTGGCATATCTGGGGTATAATGCATATCAGGGGGGCAAGTGGTATATTTGGGGGCAGAGTTGCATATAGGGGGTTATAAGGCATATTGGGGGACACAGTGACATAAGGGGTATAAGGCATATTCGGGGGCAGAGTGGGATATTTGGGGGGCCGAGTGGCATATCAGGGGGCAAGTGGCATATTTGGGGGCAGAGTTGCATATAGGGGGTTATAAGGCATATTGGGGGACACAGTGACATAAGGGGTATAAGGCATATTCGGGGGCAGAGTGGCATATCTGGGGGCACTATGGCATATGGGGGGTATAAGGCATATCGGGGGCGCACAGAGTGGCATATCAGGAGGTATAAGGCATATAGGGGATATAAGGCATATCAAAGGGCACAGTAGCATATCAGCGGGTATAAGGCATATAGAGTATTAAGAGCATATGTGGGGAGGGCAGAGTGGCATATCTCGGGGTATGTGGCATATCTGGGGGTATAAGGCATATCTGGGAGGCAGTGTGGCAAGCCTGGGCTCAAATGCGCATAACTGGGGGGGCAGGTTGGGAAATAAAAACAAGAACTGCATTATTCTCAAAGATTTTTTATTCTGCTGTTTGTTTTTAACATCCTGTTTGTTTATTAAATTATTTTAAATAAATGAAAAATTTACATTTATTTTTTATCCGATTAATCGGCCAACTAATTGATTATGAAAATAAATGTTAGTTGCAGCCCTAGTGGAATCCACAGAAAACTACTAGCAGTAGCACAGGACCAGAATATAGAGCAACAGCAGGGGCAGAATTCCCTGCAATGCAAAGGCATTTGACCTGACAGGTGGCCTCTAGAGGCTGCAATAGACATAACACCTGAATGAATACAGAGTGGTGGAATCCTGACAATATTCATCCCATTTAAATGTCATAAGTTTGATGGAATCCGTAGCCCTAAATACTTCAAGAAACAGCAAGCTTTCCATTGAAGTGGGAACAGAGTTTCCCAACCTGATTTAGTTTGGGTATAAATAGGAAGCACTTCAGTTTTACTGTAGTTAATAACAGCCTGGGGCTTTTTGGTATAATTGTAGGATCTCCAGCAGTGTGGTACCAATTTCTTGGTCAGATGGTAAAAAAACCCCCAGATTGTTTGGAAATGCCTCTGTTCTAAGTTCCGCTGCCCCTATAAAAATGTCTTGGGGACTGCAGGTTTGTAATCAGTGGTTCAACAGCCAAATCAAATAGCAATGGGGAAAGTGGGCAGCCCTGTCTTGTTCCCCTGTAACAATTGCGAGTTTAAATTATTGACTGCGACTTGTGCCATTGGCTGATTATATACTGCTCGAATAAGGTTTACAAATGGTTGGCCAAAATGATAGAACATAAAGAAATTGATCAGATATTGCCACTAGATCGAGTCAAATGCTGTACCTTCATTACAGCTCACAATGATGGCTTTTCTATTCTTTATTTGCTTAGATTCACAAAAGGCTGCAAATATTCTGTGTATATTATGGGTGGAATGTCTGTTTTTGATAGATGGGGAGATGTAGCTTGGCTGACATAATTTTAGAGAAGATCTTAAGGCCCTGGTTCAGGAGTTATTTTGGATGATAGGAGGCCAATTGATGGGGGTCTATGTTGAGCTTCGGGATTAGAATAATTCTAGATCTATTAACCCCTTCATAACCAATGATGTCACAGGAAAAATGATGATGTGCATGGCATTAAACAATCTTAGAAAGTGATCTAAATCTTCACTTTAATGGTGTTGCTGTATTACCTGATGTCAAGGCATTCAGCAGCACAGAGGTTGGCAGCTGGGGCCCCATGTGGCCCCTCCTAGGGTGTCATTGTCTGCCATATACTGTATGGAGATGGACGCCTGATTTAAAAGAGCTTAGGAGGTGGTCAACGAGAAAAAAAAAAGTCCACAAGAAAGAAAAAAGTTGATTTTTATGAGCAAGTGCTCTAATTACTGCTGATCTTCCCAAAAATCCTGGCATGGGTAGAGTTAAAATACTAGCATTCCAAATACCCAAGGGGTGTTTAGTTTGAAAAAGCATGGTTTAATGGGGTAAATAGATTTGGCCGGGTTCACAGATGTCCCAAATAGGGCATAGGCGCAGACTGTCAAAATAAAAAAAAACACATCTCAAATGTGGCCTTTTAACCCCCATGTAGCCTGACAAACCCATGCATGGGTGGTATCACTTTACTCAGGGAATGTGACTGAACACATAGTTAAGTCTGTCAGTTACATATACCAAGTGTCACGCCAACTTGTGTAGTGCATACATTGACTTGCTACCCAGTAGAGATGGTATGGGCAATTTCAGGATGAGAGGGGTTAATTTGATTGTATAGGCATGTGGTGCCAAAAGGTCTTATCAGATAAATTTGTCTTTTGAAACTGGGACTCCAACCAGGGCCCACCGCAAGGTGTGAAATGTTACAGAGGAAGTGCCGCTATGTCTAGGTTCAAATGTAAACTGACCAAGTAATTCACCATATGCCTGTATCCCCTCATAGATACTGGATTCTTTGATAAGTGTTCACTAGCAGTCAGGAAAGCGGCCTTTTGTGCATATCTAGAACAGGGAAAGTGCACCCTACAAAAAAAGAAATTGTGAAGTCTGTAATATTCAGTCATTAGTAGCAAGTGTGATATATCTATGGACTTCATAATTTACAAGAAATTAATAAATGCATGAATTATTGCTGTGGCGAGCACATGAGGGACGATAAAATGAAAATGAGTTATTTTGGCTGATATCTTTCCACAACACAAGGGGGAGGTCACTTATGGTTCCTATAGTTATACCTTCCCTACGCTTATACCACCTCTGGGCCGGCTTGGAAACTCGAGATGAACTGGAAAAGGTATAAATTTAAGGATAGGAAATTGTTCAGGGTGCTTACTAGGGGCCAAGATCTAATTTTGAGTAAGTCGCCATCTTTCCATGCCGGAGCCCTACGGACAGAAAAACTGTAATTTCTCCTTTTTTATTTTATCTGTTTGGTGTAAATAATCTGTTTATCATCTTTTTTCTGTATCTACTGTGACCATTTTTTGTTCATAATAAATATTCCTTTATTAAGTTCTGCCTTTGTCTGGTAAAGACTCACCTGATAAGACCATTTTATTGGTAATTTGAAATCACCTAATTATTGTGTGGGGTTTTAGTCTAATTCGCTTGGGGGGCAAAGGCACCCCATTTATATATTGTCTTGGTGGTGGCAGCGTTATGATATTAGTTATATCATTATAGTTAATTGTGGGTGGTATTAAGGGTAGATTTTTATCACTATTTCCAGTCTATGGCAGACAGATAGTGAGCCTGGAAAATCCGCTGCTGCCGGCACTTGCGCCGGGGCATCGCCCAGATGTGCATCAGCTGCCCCCACTAGGCATCAGGAAGTCTGGGGGTGCATTGGTAAGTTGGGGGGGGTCAGTGTGGCATATCTGGGGGGGGAAAGTGGCATATCAGGGGAGCATAAAGCATATCAGGAGGCAGAGTGCCATATCAGGAGGGCATAAAGCATATCAGTGGGGTAATTAATTTTTATGTGACAAATGCAATTGCTAAAACATCAAAAAAAAATCTTTTGAAAAAAAAAAGGCATATACCAATTTCAGTCAAATTGTTTTTTTATGTACATGCAGTTTTTACCTTGTTTCCAAGAAGTAGATTTAAAAAAATGTTTAGTGGGTCTTTAAATGTTTTATAAATAGCATTTGTTACATAAACAAATCACAATCATTTATCTAAAAAGCACCAGTGCATACTTTTTTCAAACTTATATTGAACACTTTGATTAACTGCTTTTCGTATATACATTTGCTAAACAGTTTGAAATTGTTCAAAGTGCCTTTTTTACAGTAAACTTTACTTATTTATGAGTCTGTGTGTGAGAGAGAGACTGCCTGAGTCTGTGTGTGTGTGTGTGTGTGTGTGTGTGAGACTGCCTGAGTCTGTGTGTGTGAGACTGCCTGAGTCTGTGTGTGAGAGAGACTGCCTGAGTCTGTGTGTGAGAGAGACTGCCTGGGTCTCTGTGTGTGTGACACTTTTATTTTTAAGTAAGAAAGCTCGGAAGTGGTTACTAAAAAATTTGAATCCCACTACAGGACGGAACGCTCATATTTTCCGCCCGGGGCGGCAGCAGCACAACGAAAAATTGCCACCTGCTGCTGCCTGCTATACAATCAATTACTTCAGGCTTGTTGCGGCTGCCTGACTACTGTAAAACTTACGTGCGCATCGCATCACGGTCCGTGGAAAAATTGTCTTACACAAAACCGGTCCCTGGTGCCAAAAAGGTTGGGGACCGCTGTTGTAGCCCATTCCAGCCTTGTGTAGGTCTACAATCTTGTCCCTGACATCCTCGGACAGCTCTTTGGTCTTGGTTATGGTGGAGAGTTTGGAATCTGATTGCTTCTGTGGACAGGCGTCTTTTATACAGGTAACAAGCTGAGATTAGGAGCACTCCCTTTAAGAGCGTGCTCCTAATCTCAGCTCGTTACCTGTATAAAAGACACCTGGAAGACAGACATCTTGCTGATTGATAGGGGATCAAATACTTATTTCCCTGAGTAAAATGCAAATCAATTTATAATTTATTTGAAATGCATTATTCTGGATTTGGTGTTATTCTGTCTCTCACTGTTCAAATAAACCTACCATTATCGTGTCTTTGTCAGTGGGCAAACGTACAAAATCAGCAGGGGATCAAATCATTTTTTCCTTCATAGTATAAAACCTGATGTTTTGCAATCTCATAATTGCATAGTTCTGTTATTTTTCCATGCAAGAGTCAAACAAAATATGTAAAATCAAAATTCCGAAATAGGCAGATGGATGCCATAAATGTAGAAATAGAGTGCATTCACTCAAGTGACTGATTCCAAATTTAAAAAATGTCATTTGTAGACATTGTCCTTGCAGTCTGACTTATTTTCACCTCCTTTTGTCACCGTTACAAAGTTGAGTTTATTTGGGCACAATAATTCTAGATGGCTAACTAGGTGATGATTCCGAGCAGGGTCGACTTGTAGGCAAACCATGTCATTCTTTGTGCATCCACTTGCTTTTTTACAGTTTAGTTCCAGAGCAAGCCACCAAGATCGAGTATAATCTAGAGTTTGCATTGGCTATCAGATCAGAAAAATGTGGGCACCTGTGTCACTATTGACAGAGGTAGGTTCCTCTCATGACTCGGATCTCACTTCTCTTGCAGATGTTATAGGATTCTGCTACATTAATAACCAGGCAAACTGGGCAAATTAGTTCAGTTAAATGAACACTTCACATGTGAAAAATGGAATGTAATGGATTTAAAAGTGCTGAACACATTTTACGATTAAGACTCTATCAAGGAGTTAAAATGAAAAAGCACAGTGTCTACTTCACACACATGCGACCCTAAAGAATAAATGGATCATAAACAAACCTTTTCAATTACCATTGCTGGGTGGTCCCTTCAATAAAAATACATGACAATAAGCTGCATATATCGGTAAAAATGTTTATTAAAGTGGTCCTACTATCAACAAATTTGTGTTTTCTACAAGTAGAGTAAAACATTGTCTATGTACACTGTGGACTGTGTTATATAATAAATAATTACCGTATTGGCTCGGATATAGGCCGCCCCCGTATATAGGCCGCACCCTAAAAGTTTGGTGCTTTTTTAAAGAAAAAGTTTTTTTCTTTAAAAAAGCACCAAAAAACATGCTGCCACTCTGTCCTCTCCCCCCCCCGAGATATGCTGCCACTCTGTCCTCTCCCCCCCCCGAGATATGCTGCCACTCTGTCCTCTCCCCCCCCGAGATATGCTGCCACTCTGTCCTCTCCCCCCCCGAGATATGCTGCCACTCTGTCCTCTCCCCCCCCGAGATATGCTGCCACTCTATCCTCTCCCACCCCCCCGAGATATGCTGCCACTCTGCCCCCCCCGAGATATGCTGCCACTCTGTCCTCCCCCCCCCCCGAGATATGCTGCCACTCTGTCCCCCCCCCGCGATATGCTGCCACTCTGTCCTCCCCCCAACTTACCAGAGTAGACTCCCGGGTGTCTTACGGGGCTGGAGGGGGACATCTATGCACATCGTGTATACAACTCCCGGTGCCGGCACTCAGCGGAAGTACCGGCACCGGAAGTTGTATACCCGTATTGCTTAGGTGTCTTCCGCCGGCCCTGCAAGACACCCGGGAGTCTGCCCTGGTAAGTCGGGGGGGTTAAAATGCATTTTGCGGACGTTCACCGGCAACGGCGCATCGCCGCTGCCGGTGAACGTCCGTGCGATGCGTTTAGACAACCTCCCGTGCCGGCACTCCCCCCGTGGGAAGTGCTGGCAGGGGAGGCTGTCTGAGCGTTTCAGACAGTAGGATGCAGATCCCCTGCACCGCTGCGGGGGATCTGTATCCTAACCCCGCTGCCTGCCCGGCGCCCGGGACTGCATGTCCCGGGCGTAGGGCGCTAGACCCCGAATATAGGCCGCACCCCCACTTTAAAGTCTTAAAGTGGGGGAAAAAAGTGCGGCCTATATTCGGGCCAATACGGTATATATGTTATGTATACCCATTAATTTAAGTATTTTCTTGGTGGCCTGTGTGCTGTCCGGCGTCGTACCCATGCAACACACCATTCTTTTTTCTGTCACAGAAAGCAATGTGTGCATGCAAGATATTGTGTGCGCAAGCTACAGAAAGCAGCACACTGCACATGAAATAGTCGATTATTTGTAATTATAGAGCATTTCACTCATAGCAAGCCAGTATTGGTTGCAAAAAAAACCCTCTTGTTTTACATTCTCATTTTTTACATACTATGAATAAAAGTCAAATCAGAATGGACCTGTATAACCTTTCCTCTACTTATTAATCCAATTACTAAACAGTTACACATTTCCTTCAATAGAAGATTTCCCTTGTCTGTACAAAGAAACATTTTTATAGATCTGGGGGAGTAATAAGCTTCTATAACTGGCTGTTCTCTAGGGCACAGCTGGCCAGAAAGGTTACTGTGTAAAAGTTCACCAGAGTATTTCCTTTTCAAGCTTCAAGGGGCTGATTCTAAGTACTTTTTAGAAAAAAAATAATTTCACAATCTGAGGTATCTTGTTAGCAATGGTAAAGTAATTTGCCTGATAACTGGCTAAGATCCTTGCATTTGGTATTTCTATGTTTTTCATGCTATGTTAAAATGCAACTAAAAGAAAATCTGATCTTCAACTAACTGACTTTAAGATAAATACAAATATCAAAGTATTTCAATAGCCCTAAAAACCCAGGGAAGAATAGTAGGATATGCATCTCAAATATGTTTCCATGACATATGTTAAATGTAGAAACTAATAAAAGAAAATGAATTCATTACTTAGGTATATACAGTATATCACCATATTGAAGGGAACCACATGTAAGAATTAGATATGTTTGGGGAAAATAGTTGATATGGAAACAGTACATAGTAGTGTTGAGCCAGTATTTGTTTATATTTTTCTTCATTTTCATTAGAAAATGTATGAGTAATGAATAGTGACAGATTCAGCCAGCAAATTGTATATTTTATAATCATATAGAAGCATACGTATTGCTGTGGCTGAGGTTAAACTAACTGAACAAATATAAAATAAAACACGAAAAGAAAAAAATAATCAAATATGTTGTCCCCCAAAACATGCAAGTATGTCATACATAGAGTGTGGTAAAGTAGCGACCAGTGTTTTCTTATGTATGTGAAGAGTATGAATATTATAGTGTTGGCTGCTTCCTTGCTGACCCATTTTTTGACATCTTTCCCAAATTGTTAATCTCTTCACCTGTGTACATTGAGGCTTGACACTCTGAGATATGTTTGTATTATTTCGAAGTTGCTGGTAAAATGTCTCTTGGCCTTGTGCATTTGGATTTGTCCAAATTTTTATGAATTTGCATCTCTGTGGGAATGACCTTGCTGTCGTTGCCCTACTACTGTGGGGACGTGTAGCATGTGTTATGTGACTCCCACTGGGTGCCCCATTTAATTTAAGCTTACAGTACCTTGGCAGTGCTGGGTTTCCTCATTGCTGGTTACTGGAGAGGCAGAATGGTCTCCCGAAAATGGGAGCTGGTGGACAAGGCAAGAGAGACTTAACAAACTTGGCTACAATTAAAAAACACCTTCCGAAATGTGTCAGAACCGAAAGGCCAGGAGACTTATATCTAGTCCACGCAGAATCAACAGAGATTCTACTCTTTGATTTTTAGCATTTATCATACTTATTATTTATTAATAATCCATACATTTAATTTCCATTTGTTAATGTCTTCCTTCGTTATTTATTTTATCGCAAGCTTTATTTACTGCACATAGTTTTCTCTGTAACATTAAATAATACATTGTATATTAATAAGCAACTGCTCTAGTTACACAAGTGATAATAATCTCATGTAATTTGTTTAATTCTCCTTGAGGTTACTGGGTGAAAGTTCAGTTGATTTTGCACAGTATGTGAGTGGAGTGGAAAGCAATTTCCTCTGTTCACATGGTTTGTTTTTTTGTTAAACTTACATTCCTGGCTTCACGCTGACAGGAAAAAATGCTACATTCTGTTTCTGGTATTCATGGGGTAAATGGAAAATGTTTTAACAGCTACTGATTTCGAAGTTTATGTTTAGCCATTTTTTATGATTTGTCTGATTAAACATCCCTATTGTCTGTAAGTTTATTTGCTTATTTTTAATAAGTTACCGTGGGTATTGTCATTCATACTGGGTGGGGCTTAAAGCAAAGTGCACTATTATTGAACCTTCAGTGTATACTCTGCCCAGAGTGACTGAGAATTCAGACCTAGGGTTTGCACTGTGCTGAAGGAGAGGTGCTCCCACATCATGTTCTGTGTGCGGAGGAAAGAGGCTGCTGGATTGTGTTCTGTACAGAGGGAGTGAGGGAGTTGTGCCTGGGAAGGGGGAGGTGCTTCCACATTGTGTTATATCCAGTGAAGAGAGGGGCTGCCAGGTGGCATTGTTTGTGGGAGGGAGAGGGTGTGCCACATAGTGTTTCTCACTGTAGAACATTTGAAAACTTTGGTGTATCAGTGGACATGCAATAGTAGTTGACTGGCCTGCACCAAGGTTAGTCCACTCCAGGTATCCTTTTATGACCTCCTTGAAAAATTCTGATTCATCCTTTTGGATTGAGGTAAGGCCACTCAAGTTCCTACAAACCAAGCTAGTCAAACCATGTTTTTATCAAACTTGCTTTGTGCACAGAGGCATAGTCATTCTGGAACAAGAAAGGGCCTTCCTCCAACTGGTGTTGCAAAGTTGGAAGCATACAGTTGTCTAAAATGCCTTTGTATGCTGCAGCATTAACATTAAATAACGGGTCTAGCCCAAATCCTGAAAAACAGCCCCAGACCATTATTCCAATTCCACCAAACATTATAGGCACTACGCATTCAGTAGAGCGTGTTCGCCTGGCATCACCAAAACCCAGATTTGTCCATTAGTCATTCAAACAGCGAAGCATAATTCATCACTCCAGAGAATACGTTTCCACTGCTCCAGAGTACAGTGGTGGTGTGTTTTACACTATTTTAACTGATGCTTGGCATTGCGAATGGCAATCTCTGGCTTGTGTGCAGCTGCTCTGCCATGGAAACCAGTTTTCTGAAGAGCCTGATGCACAATGCTTCCAGAAACAGTTTTGGAACTCTGTAGTGAGCGATGGTACAGAGGACAGGCAATTTTTATACTTCAGCACTTGGCAGAGCTGCACTCTCAGTGTGGGTGGTCTACCACCACTGAGCTGTTACTTCTTAATGCTTCCACTTCACAATAATAGAACTTATCGTGGACAGGAGCAGATCTAGCAGGACAGAAATCTTACAAACTGACTTGTGTCAAGGGTGGCATCCTCTGACAGTGCCACGTTCAAAGTCAGTGAGCTCTTCAGGAAGACTTATTCTTCTTCCAATGTTTGTCTTTGGAGATGGCATGCCTATGTGCTTGATTTTATGTATCTGTAAGCAATTAGTATGGCTGAAACAGCTAAACACAATAATTAGGAGGGGTATCCACATATATGGTAATACAGTGTATGTGGTCTGGCCTTGTGTTAAAGAATAGCATGGCTCATCCCAGCGGACACTGACAAATGAAAGCTTGTTGAGGAATGTATTTCTTACAGGAGAGGGCTGGTATATTCTGGCCTCCACCTACTTACTTCCACGACCGCTATCAACCTTGCTGACCGCCTGGATATTACATTAAATCATAGTGCACGGCATGGAGTAAGACCACTATGCTAGCTGTGCTGGTTAGGCATAGTACTCCATAGTGTATAAGGGCTGAACAAAGGAGAGCTCTGACCTCCCCTTTTACACCAAGTAGAATTTGAGAGCCTTATTGGCCACTAGGTTATGCAGCAGAGAACCTGCCGCTCCCCTGGAACTGCCATCTACAAACACTAGCATACAAACACACGCTTATTCTTACTCACACACTTGCTCTAACACCCACACATTCCCTGAAACACACTCACCTAGCTACTATTAAAGGGTCACATAACTTTGTCTTACATGACCCTACTGAACACAACTGTGTATGTATATGATATCTGAGGAATAAATCCCATCACCCCCAGCCAGCCACAAAGGTGCAGAATTAGTAGCAAAGCAGTGCATAAAACATAAGTAAAACAACTCACAGACCCCAAAGAATAGTGCAGATATCAGCGTCCCAATCTCTATAGTACATCCACTCTGTTAGAGAACACTGAAAATGCTACCTGAAGCCCCAAACATAAATCTCCCTACACCGTACATCGATTGGCACATCAGTGCCTGGTTGTGAACAACATTACAAACTGGAATGTATAGTTACCGGATCGTTATTAAAATCTAACAATCTACAAGGGGCAACACTGGAGAGCCTCTGTGGGGTCACCTGACGCACATTTCGCGTCAGGTGAAGCCCTTCTTGCCCCCCCCACAAAACAAAATATAATTGTGTGGGTACAATAAATGAGAAAGAGGGAAATAAGGGTTGAAGAAAAAGATGAAAATTGCCTTGGTCCTATTACATGAAAAAGCCCTGTCGTTAAGAGGTTAAAATATAACTAAACACACCACAGAAATCATCAATTTTGGAGCATGCAGAATGGAAAAGATACGGTAATTTTATTTTCTCTGTGTCAGTCTGGGGACATGTTCTGCTATAGTAGTCATAATAAAATTAACACAGAAGTGGTGTGTGTGTTTTCTATGAAAACAAACTAGAAAGCAGCTGTCTAGTTGTAGCCTTGACCTTTGCGCACAGTAAACTGTTGACTTGCATCCTAGAATACTGTATGGTACTATGGGTGAAGAACGTCCTTCTGAGAAATGTAAAAGTTTCGGTTTCAGATGAAGTAAATATGCATGTTGTCAAAAGACAGGTTGCCAGATAAGAGTTACCAGGAATGACTAAGAATTCTCAATATGTATAAGTTGACAGAGAGAAAAAAGAGATGTGATACAAACATTTAATTACTTAAATGGTTTAAACAAAGAACATGAGAAAAGTTTGTTACATTAAGACAGTAACATATGACTAAAGAACGCACTTTGTCTGCACTAAGTTTATCTCCTTGATGATTTTGATGATGACATGGGATATATGAATAGGATCCGCAGAGGATATACCTGTTATGTTCCACCCATAGTATCTTAATCCTCTTCATATACTTCTCTCCATATCTCATAACCTTTATCCGCTATTTTGATCTGGTTTCTTTCCATTCTATTTGATGCCTCAATTGTGACCAGGAGGGTAACTTTTGTGATTTCCAGTTTCTTACCAGTAAATATTTAATTGCCAAGAATACATGGATACCCAGAAAAAAGAATTCCGGTTTCAATCTTGGCCAAGCTAAAAATAATAAAGCTGTTTCTGGTTTTCTATTTATATCAATGATTCCAAGGTCTCTCAATACCCCATATGTCATATTCCATATTGGTTGAAGGCATATACAGTTCCACCAGATATGTATATATGTTCCTAATCCGATTTCACAGGTCTTTCTCAAGCCTTAGGATCCCTCCTTACCGTGAGGGATCAATTTTTATTGTAGCTGGATGTGTCTGTCTGTGCGTGCCTGCCCTATATTCTGTCCGGCCTCTGTTGCTGCTGCCACTCACTCCCCTTCCTTACTCTGGGGTATCAATTCTTTTATTATTGTTTTTAGTATTGGAGAAATTCTTGCACCAAGAAGCTGGATGTGTCTGTCTGCCCGTGCCTGCCCTGTGCCCTGTGTTGGATGTTTTTGTGGCTTTAGATAAATTCTGAATTGTTTGCACGAAAATTTGTGCAAAAGGTTTTACAATCACCACTGTGCTTAAAAAATGGCAAGCGCAGACCACAAAACCAAAATGTGCAAAAGCGTCACTTTGCCTCTTAAGGACCAGGCTGTTTTTTTCGTACCCTTTGTGACCAAGGCTGTTTTAACACTTTTTTGGTGCTCGTGTTTAGTGGTAATATTCTCCTCTCCCATTTAGTGTACCCACATATTTTACATATTGTTTTTTTTTCAGAACAATAAGGGCTTTCTTCAGATACATGTTGATCATATCATCTAATGTACTACTATTTGTCCTGAGTTTAGAAATACCCAATGTTTTTATGTTTTTTTGCAAGTTATTGGGCAATTAGTACAACCATTTGTTACCAAATCTGGTCATTTTGCCCCATGTGCTATTTCAGGTATTTTTGAAGCAGGACAAAGCAATTTACTCCTGCTGGTATTTTAACCCTTTCCATGCACTAATTTTAGCACCAGCCTTTGTCAAAATTTGTGGTAGTAATTGTTTTTGTATTTTTTATCACCCAATTGTACTTCAGGTGTGAATTTACAGCTCCTGGTAAATGTCACTGTCAAACAACACCCCAATATGTATCCATCAACATATCTTGAGTGCAGCGATACCACCCATGTAAGGGTTTGTATGGTTGTTTGGGGCTAAAAGGCCATATTTGGGAAGTGCACTTTTTTCCCATTTTGATCGGTCTGTGCCTATGCCCTATCATTGAACCCGACCACTCCAATTTACCCAATCAAACCTGTGACGGGACGCCTTGTACCCCAACTGGCTAAATGTTGCTTCCTCCTGCCTATTTTAACCCCTGCAGTGGCAGATAGAACCAGCGTTGTAGAGAGAAGGGGGAATGCCACTGCTCTGGCACTGTGGCTAGCCGAAGGTTAGCTACACAGTGTGGCTATTGTCCTAAAAGGACAATAAAGGATCATATCATCATATCAGACAGCACACATCATCATATCATCATCATCATCATATCAGACAGCACACATCTTGAGGTGAAAACAGGACTCAGTTTATTTGGAAACACATGGGTATTTAACCCCTTCAATCCCCTATGGATCCCCTAACGCATCCCAAGAATCCCCTATGGACATACCGGTACGTCAGGCCTTCTTGCAGCGTCAGGGACACATCCGGCTTTCTGCTGTCTGATCTGATGTAACAGCTTCCAGCATGAAAGCGTGGGGGGATGACGTCATATCCACACCGACGCGTAGTGACTATGGAGCTCAGAAGCCCAGGTCTGACGTGACAGACTGTCTTTAATGCAGAGCAAAAGGGGCAGCTGCAACCATGGTGGCAGGAGTCGATCACTTTTGTAGGGGCCCACTACTTACCTGTGCATTGCTCGCACCGCCATGGGGGTGCAGGAACCCAGCGAAGTCACATCACGTACGTCTGTCAGGGTCCCGGGACCGAGCAGAGTAACTCACCTGAATACCCGCTCGGTTCGAACACCAGGTCCCGCGTCGCGTCCGTGTCCTCCGTTCCCTCCTCCTCAGCCTCCACTGCTCAGCCGCCTACTAGAGGCGCGCACGTCTCCAGTAACTTTATGTGTTCCCCCACACCGTGGGCGGGAAACACACTGGTGTAGCGTCACGCCCCTGGGCGTGGTGTCTACTAGCAGGCTTTTCAAAAACTGAGACTCAGCCATTGTGCCGAGTAGTCGTGCTTTCCTTGCTTGTCCTTGTTAACCCTTCGTGTACCAGACCCGGCTATCATGACTACGTTAACCTCTCGTGTACCAGACCTGGCTATCCTGACTACGTTAACCTCTTGTGTACCAGACCCGGCTATCCTGGTTTTGTTAACCTCTCGTGCACCAGAACCGGCTATCCTGACTACGTTAACCTCTTGTGTACCAGACCCGGCTATCCTGACTACGTTAACCTCACGTGTACCAGACATGGCTATCCTGACTACATTAACCTCTTGTGTACCAGACCCGGCTATACTGGTTTTGTTAACCTCTCGTGTACCAGACCCGGCTATCCTGACTACGTTAACCTCTCATGTACCAGACCCGGCTATCCTGATTACGTTTACCCTTCGTGTACCAGACCCGGCTGCCCTGTTTACGGTGGTGACTCTTCACCCGCATACTGGACTCTACCAATTTCATTGAGCGCTATTGTACTTGTATGACAGTCACTGACAACTTCACATGACCTTGCTGCGTGTCTGCTTTCCCTGGGCGGTAAAACAGAAGTTGTTTGCGCAAAGTGCGACAAGACAGAAGGAAGCAGCAAGCCCCTGCGGAAATCTTCGAGTGGCACAGAGAGATCTGCAGTTCAGGTAAGGGGTTGTAATTATTCATATACTGTATGAATGAGTATCCGAATGAGGGAATTAATGAGTATCTGTGAATAAGTGAATGAATACTTGTGAATAAGTGAATGAATATGTGTGTGTGTGATAGCATGGCTGTGGGAGGGCATGGCACAATGAGGCTGTTTGGGCAAAAAGATGCCACAAGGAGGCTGTTTTGGGGCAAAGATGCCACAGGCAGGCTGTTTTGGGGCAAAGATGCCACATAGAGGCTGTTTGGAGGCAAAGGTTAGAGGCTATTTGGGGACAAAGATGGCAAGTCCTGGGAGCCAGGGCTGATTTGATACTAAAGGGGGGGCTGGCTGGGAGGCATAAATACACAATGTGGGACTGGCTGGGGCAATATGGGTGTGGGGGCATTAATTCACAAGGTGCTGGCTGGGGCATCACATAAATCAATCCTAAAGGGGGGCTGTCTGGTGGGATACATTTACACTGTGGCGCTGGCTGGGGGCATAAATACACAATGGTGGCTCGCTAGAGTACACAAATACACATGGGGCTGTTGTCATCAATACACAAGAGGGCAGCTGGGGCCATTACATAAATCAATACCAAGGGGAGGGGCAGGTTGGGGGAATAAATACACATAGGGCTGGCTGGGGGCAAAAACACAAAAGACATAAGCAGTGTGGAAAATTAAAAAAAAAGAATATTGTTAGCTTAGCCCGTCAGAATGTGGGTGTCAGTGTGACAGAGCCTGCCCTGGTGTTTGTGTTTGGGTGTCGGTGTGGCAGAGCCTGTCCTGGTGTGTGTGTGTTTGGGTGTCTGTGTGGCAGAGGCTGTCCTGGTGTGTGTGTGTTTGGGTCTCGGTGTGGTAGAGCCCATCCTGGTGTGTGTATTTGGTCATCTGTTTCCTGGTTTCCTACTTAAACTATTTTTACTTATCTATAGTAAATTTGTAGTCACTTCAGAGGACAAAACTTTCTAGGCCCAGAAATCAGTGAGAGGAAAAGTAAAGGTTTTGTTTTATTCACTCTATTTCAGTCTCCATATCTTATTAAAAAGGATAAGTGACACTAAATTGTGGCTTCAGGTGTCCCGTATGATGACTTTTTTTAGTGTACTGATGTACTCCTATCACATAAGATTCTATCTTATACTATCTGCCTAGCACTGTTGTTCTCTTTATCCAGTAGACATGGATGCCGATGAGTTAAGATTCTGTCTATTCTATTTATTTCAATAAATACTCTTAATCTGCTCTTAATCTGGCCCTGCCGGTTAGAGGGGGCTCTTTCACCTGACCCTTTCTACGGTCCAGTTTAAATCCCTTACATCAGGAAAAATATGCAGACTAGATGGGCCGAATGGTTTCTATTGAGCCATATAGTTTTGAAATCTAGACACCCAAGGAGATTTCAAATGCTTCTATTTTAACTCTCTTCAAAGGCAGGGTTTTTTGGGAAGATACATTGCCATTTATTTATTTTTTAGTCATATTCTCTGGAACTCTTTTTTTGGTGTTGTTGGATGTCGAGGCATTGCAGCAACACCAGCTGAGCAAAAAAACAAAACAATAATTGATTGCTTTCTATGCTCGTTTAACCCCATGATGTGCCAGACACGTAAATTTTAATTAAGGAGATGCATTTCAGTGATGTGCCTGGCACGTCAATTGTCATCAAGGGGTTAATGAACAATAGTAAATGTTCTAACTAAAACACTGATAATTTCATTACATAGACACTTATCAATGCTGTGTAAAAATGAACATAGTATACAACAATTTTAGCAGAACCACTATACATTGGTTGCTTATGTGGTTTCCTAAAAAATATTGTATAAAACAGTGGTATGCTTATTAGTTGAAGGGCACTCGTATGGGGGATCAATTCTTATTTTTTGTAATATTAGGGGATATTTAATCCTGTACAATCTGGATGTCTCTGGCTGTTCTGCCTCTGCGACTCAGTCTCCTTCCTCACTCTGAGGAATCATGTACCTGGATGAATGTCTGCCCTGTCTCAATGTCCTTCCTTAATCTGGGGATCAATTCTTTTTTTTTTTTCTTATATTGGGGAAAATTGGATGTTTCTGCGTGTGCCTCGTGTCCTGTTGATGAGGCTCAATCTCCTTATTCTGAGGGGAAAGTTTTGGGGGAAATTTAGTCCCATAGTAAGCTGCTGGATATGTGTATCCATCGGTTTAGTGCTTCTGGTGGTCCTGCAATGCAAAACCAAGTCTGGAAATCTTGAGATGCTGCTGTAAGTGAAAGGTCCAGAAGGTGTCAGGGAATGATCAAAAGATTACATTTGCTGCCTGAAAATGTACGTGGCAAAAACGAAATGAAAATTTCAAATAAATTTTGGTTGCTTGCACAAGTCTACTGCTCTTTATCAGAGAACAATGGGCAATGTGTACAGATTGACTTTGGGTTCTGCTATGATCCTGGGATGTCTATTAACACAAATTGCAGTGACATGACAACTCTGTCATTGGGGCAGCACCATACTTGCACGTGGATGATTTGCGATTAGTACCGGTACAGCAGAGGGTTCTCCTGCACAGCAATCAAGGGAATCATATGAGAAGCCCTCTAATTGGTGGTTGCAGCCCCTTGACAATTTACATTCGGTATGGATTTAAATGCCTGAACGGAACAGCACTCACACTCAATCTGACTGCTCAGGATGACAAATTTTGTCCCAGCTGTCAGTGGGGAAACCTCTGCCTTTTACCAGCAAGGATTTAGCCCTGCCGGTGCAAAAAAGGAGGAGATTTGTCACTTTTTGAGACAATCGTACTACACAACACACTGAGTGGTCTTCTTGACAATGGTGATAGGGCTCCATCCATTCTTCATTACTATTTTTTAGGTATGCTTTTTTTGCATTTATTATATGCTTATTCCGACCCGGACTCACCCAGAAGCTATGTTGATCCAGTCACTATTCCAATTTAATGATGTCTAGTTCATGAACGAATTGTTCTTTTGAACTGATTCTTTTCAATGATCTAGATGAATCAGTTCAGTAGACTGAACGATTCATTTGTAACCGTTCAGTCTGTGACTCATTAACTGCACTGGTAATATGATCCTAGAGTAAGTCATCTGCACAGCACACAGACTCAGGGATCAGGTTACAGCTCAGCTCATCAGTTCACTGACTCACTGAATCGAACACAATTATACTTTTAGAATTAAATACAGTATTATCTAGAAGTGTACCAACAGCCTTCAAGCATGTGCTATTCACACCCATTCCAAAAAATCCTTCCTCAGATCCCGTCTGGCTAACTACCGCCCTATCTCTCTGCTTCCTTTTACCTCTAAGCTGCTTGAACGGATTGTGTACAATCGCCTTACTAACTTCCTCTCCTCTAATTCCCTCCTTGACCCACTACAGTCTGGTTTCAAACCCCTTCACTTAAACAGCTCTAACAAAAGTCTCCAATGACTTGCTCTCTGCCAAAGCAAAAGGTCACTTCTCTATTCTAATACTATTGGATCTCTCTGCTGCTTTTGATACCGTTGATCTAATCGTTCCTCCTCTGTCAACTTCTCTGGCAAGACATCATCAACCCTTCCACTTTCGGTTGGCGTCCCCCAAGGTTCAGTCCTTGGCCCTCTGCTGTTCTCTCTTTTATACTTCATCTTTTGGCAAACTAATCAACTCATTTGACCTCCAGTATCATCTTGATGCAGATGATACCCAAATCTACCTGTCTTCTCCTGATCTCTCTCCATCTCTCATGTCCCGAATTACCATTTGGTTGTCTGCTATTTCTTCATGGATGTCACAACACTACCTGAAACGTAATCTTTCTAAAACTCATTATCTTCCCTCACTCCATCTCCACTCCACTACATGAATTCTCTATCACCATTAATAACACGACTATCTCTCCTACTAACCAGACGCGATGCCTTGGGGTCATCCTTGACTGTAACCTTTCCTTCATCCCTCACATTCAGCCCCTCGCCAGATCCTGCTGCTTGCACCTAAAAAATATATCTCGTATCCACCCATTCCTTACCCAAGAATCCAGAAAATCTCTGGTTCATTCACTTATCATTTCCCGTCTCGACTCTCTCCTCTACAGTCTGTCCTAAATGCTGCTGCTAGGCTTATCTTCCTTGCACATCGATCCTCTTTTGCTTCCCCACTCTGTGAAACCCTTCACTGGCTCCCAATTACCTTTAGAATTAAATTTAAAATCCTGGTACTAACATATAAGGCCCTCCATAATACTGTTCCTCCATACATTTCTGCTCTCGTTAGCAAATACTCTCCTACCCAATCCCTACGTTCTTCCCATGGGCTAAGGCTCTCCTTCTCACTTATCCCCTCTTCCTTTTCCCGTCTACAAGATTTCACTGGAGCTGCCCCATATCTCTGGAATCTACTTCCAACGAACCTTCAGCATTCCCAACATTCAAGAAACATCTCAAAACCCACTTCTTCAGAGAAGCATACCATCTTAGCTGCTAGAACTTCCTTGTCATTAATACAACCACCACACTACCTCTCACCCTTTCTCTGTGCCTTATGTTTGTTACCCATTCCCTCAAGATTGTAAGCTTGCGAGCAGGGCTCTCTCGACCTAATGTATCGGTTTGTCTTAGTCTGTCAATTCTTGTCATACCCCTTGAATATATGTATTGTATTAAGCGCTGCGTAAACTGTTGGCGCTATATAAATAAAAGATAATAATATTAATAATAATATTAATCTTCACTGCCCCCAAGGATTTAGATTCCCCTTAGTTTGCACCCCTTTACCTCTAACTGCATCTTAAGTTAACCTTATTTAATTAACTCCTCAGTACTCACCATTAAATTAACCCTAAAGACCCCATTAAGCGTAACTGCCCCTAAATTAACCCCCACCTCCCCTTACTTTCAGCATCCAAATATTATTATTATTATTATTAATTGTTTTATATAGCGCCATCTAATTCCGTAGCGCTGTACAATGGGTAGACAGGACATAACAAGTAGTATGTAACATAAATTGACTAACACAGACAACAGGTGAGGAGGGCCCTGCTCAAACGAGCTTACAGTCTAGAGGGAGTTAGGTTGTATTACACAAAAGGTAAAAGGTAAAAGTTAAAAGTTTAGTTTAGTTGCTGAGTAGTGTGGTCACATATTACATTGCTGTAGAAGGCAGGAGGATTCACAGACTATAAGGAAAGGGGATGGGGCTAATCATCAGTGTGACTACAGGGAGTGACTAGAAAACAGCAACTGCTGTGAGTCACATTGAGTGAACGGATGAAATGGTTCATGAATCGGTTCATTTCAATGAATCACTCGAAATGAACCAATTCACTTTACTGATCCAAACTTCTCATCACTATTCCAATTAAGTGAGGGAGGTTATGAATGCTTTCCGTTTTTCTCTGTGTTAGAAATAAATGCCTGTAAGCAGGAGGCCATCTCATGTGTGCAATGTATGTCCTTGAACTGAAGTTTCCTCCATCGTCAGACCTGGTCATGGCTGCCCCTCCTTCAAGGTAAGGGATCTTCGTGGAATCCAGGGCTCTCACTATTGTAAATATACTTTGTTTTTTTAAGATCTGAAATCTGTTAATCCAGTGCCATGTAAAGACCTCCTGACTGAATTCTGCACATTTTGCATTGATGACCTTAGAACATTAAAGTTCACGTTCACTTTACCACAAAAAAAACATTGGATAGCAGACCTTGGTTAATGCAAGAAATATTTGTTTTACCAGAACAAAGTTGTCTAGTTGGAATGTGAAAGAAGCAAAAAGGTGAATGATTGAAAACAAAGAATATCACACAGTTACATTAACTGATTACTGAATAAGAAGAGAACTCTTCATCCAAATTCACAAATGAAAATAGAGCCAGACTTTGAGGTTTGCCAGCTTTATGGTCACACAGGACACCATAAGGCGGGGAGCATTGCATGGTCACTGTGACTACGTAAAGCTTCCCAAGGCCATTGCAGAGGAATCAGGACATCTGTCCGACTATCTCTCCTACTAACCAGGCCCGATGCCTCAGGGTCATCCTTGACTCTAACCTCTCCTTCATCCCTCACATTCAGTCCCTCGCCAAATCCTGCCGCTTGCACCTAAAAAACATCTCTCACATCCGCCCATTCCTCACCCAAGAATCCACAAAAACTCTGGTTCATTCACTTATCATTTCCCATCTTGACTACTGCAACACTCTTCTGGTTGGTGTTCCACTGTCTCCTCCACAGTCTGTCCTAAATGCTGTTGCTAGGCTTATCTTTCTTGCACGTTGCTCGTCTTCTGCACCTCCACTCTGTGAAACCCTCCACTGGCTCCCAATTACCTTTAGAATTAAATTTAAAATCCTGGTACTAACATATAAGGCCCTCCATAACAATGCTCCTCCATACATTTCTGCCGTCATAAGCAAATACTCTCCTATTTCATCCTTACATTCTTCCCATGGGCTCTACTCCTCACTTATCACCTGTTCTTTTTCCTGTCTACAAGATTTCACTCAGGCTACTCCATATCTCTGGAATCTACTTCCATCGAACCTTCAGCATTCACCCTCCCTCCCAACATTCAAGAAACATCTCAAAACTCACTTTTTTCAGAGAAGCATACCATCTTAGCTGCTAGAACTTCCTTGTAATTGATACAACCACCACACTACCTCTCAAGCCTTATGTTTGTCACCCCATTCCCTTAAGATTGTAAGCTTGCAAGCAGGGCTCTCTCCACCTAATGTATCGGTTTGTCTTAGTCTGTCAATTCTCATCTTGTCATACTCTTTGAAGATATGTACTGTATTAAGCGCTGTGTAAATTGTTGGCACTATATAAATTAAAAGAATAATAATAATCTGTGCTGGATGTATATATGCTTCTCTGTGATGGTCAGTGTGAGTTTGTCAATTTATGTTAATATGCATCAGCTAATGTTTCTATATATTTACAGTGCCTTGCAAGTATTCACACCACTTTTCCTATTTTGTTGTATTACAACCTGGAATTAAAATGGCTTTTTATTTGGATTTCATGTCATGGACATAAACAAAACAGTCCAAATTGCTTAAGTGAAATGAAAAAAGGAACTTTTAAAAATTTTTTTTTAAAAAAATTGGAAAAGTGGTGGGTGCATATGTATTCACCCCCTTTGCTATGAAACCCCTAAATAAGATGTGATGCAACAATTACTTTCAGAAGTCACATAATTAAAGTTCACTTGTGCGCAATGTAGGTGTCACACAATCTGTCACATGATCTCAATATATACAGCTGTTCTGAAAGGCCCCAGAGTCTGCAACACCACAGAAAAGGGCACCACGAAGCAGGTGGCACCATGAACACCAATGACCTCTCCAAACAGGTCAGGGACAAAGTTGTGGAGAATTACAGAACAGGGTTAGGTTATTAAAAATATCCGAAACTTTGAACATCCCACGGAGCACGATTAAATCCATTATTAAGAAATGGAAAAAATATGGCACCACAACAAACCTGCCAAGAAAGGGTCACCCACCAAAAATCATAGACCAGGCAAGGAGGACATTAATCAGAGAGGCAACAAAGAGACCAAAAATAACTCTGAATGAGCTGCAAAGCTCCACAGTGGAGATTGGAATATCTCGGCATCTGATACCCCCTGACCTCTTTATGTACCTGCTCCTCCCCTAGTTCCTTATCCTTTGTAATCCTTATAACTCATTGTATCTCACTCTTTTTTCTTTCCTATTTTTTTTCCATTCTCCCCAAATGCACACAACAGAATCCAACAGTCCCTATACACAAACACATACAAGCCTTCCCACACACTTCCCACATCAAGCAGTCTCTGCTCTCGGCACAAAACATGATCCTCCGTAGTTACCACAGACTTCTCTTCTCATTGCTTCCTGCAGACTGTGAATTCTCAGTAATGCTACATAATGCAGTATATATAAGAGTGTTTTGTGCTTGGTTATTGTGAATGGTATTTAGGAGTGTTATTGTTTGTGTTATAATACACAGATGCAGGATATCTTATGTCACTAAAACACTTTGGGGTTTACACACAAAACCACAAGGTGAAGTAAGATAAAACATTTTACTATCCCTTAATGTAGGATAGCCAAGTTAGGTATATTTTTTAGAGTTATCTCAACTCACAGTTTAATAAATAAACTCCAGAGTGTTTGCTTCTGTTTTCTGTTCTCCAAAAGTCTGTGATGCACATTCTGGCTGACATGCTCTCACATTCCAGAAACTCAATCCCGGGGCTGTAACTGGAGTGGTGAATCATGACAGTCTTTGTGACTACACAGTGCAGTAGTTTTGTATTGAGTATTGTAAATTGTTTGGACGTGTAGGCAAGGGACACATCAAACTACAGTGATAAATAGACGTATAGAGCCCCATAGCCACTGTATACACAGAATCCAAACTGTTTGTCAGAAATGTGATTTCACAACAGAGGAATGTGCAAATCATAGACATGGGTTTGAGTACCCAAATTAAGCAAAAACAAAGGTCTCAAGTTACCTAATTTTAATTGCACAAACACATCAATGTGCATACAGCAAGCCTTATTTGACTCCCATGATAGGGTGGGTCTTTTTTCAATACAGCAAATTTATTTTAATTATTTTGCATGCCTCAGGATCAGTTTTGGCTGCTTGCCAATTATACAGTATGTCTGTATTTTGGTAGATCATACCATTACATTGCATGTTGTGACATAAATTCTCTTTTGTCCTGGGTGATTGTTTGCCACACAATCTATGGGGTTTAATTAGATACCATACAGCAGATTTCAATAAGTATAAGGTTTGTGGCTTTATTTTGCAGCACACACGGGTTAAACAAAACAAATATTAAAACAAAATGCTAGCTCTTTTGAGCACTAACTAAACAGCCTTCTCAGCACACACCCACCTGGCAGAAAAGTAGCCCACCATATTACATTTTTAACCATGGGCATGAGGTACTTTTCCATATAGCTACTTCTCTGCGTGTGCCAAAATCCAACTCTGGTGTTTATTGCCAAAAAGCTCTATTTTGTTTTCTCCTGACCAATCTCATTTAACATAACAGTAGCATCTGGCAAACTGAAGACTAATGAGTTTGTTTGTTGATGAGAATAGATGCTTTTTTTCTTGAAACCCTTCTAAACAACTTATGGTGCTGTAGGTTAAATTGTTTTGGAGACTTTCTGACCCCAAGACGCAACTAACTTGTGCAATTCTCCAGCTGTGATCCTTAGAGATTTTTTTTTAGCCACTTGAGCCATCCTCTTCACGCTGTGTTGCAAAAATACACGTCCTCGTATAGGTTAATTCATAACATTTGACTGGAAGTTCTTAATTATTGCCCTAATGGAGGAAATTGTCCTTTTCAATGTTATTTTCTTATAGCCATTTCCGATTTTGTGAAGCTCAACACATTTTGCCCCACATCACAGCTATATTCTTTGGCATAACAGTGTTATTAGCAAAAATCAGCATGGTTTTCTGAAACATAGGTCATGTTAAACTAATTTAATTGCATTCTATGAAGAAGTAAGTAGAAGTGTAGATCAGGGTGTTGCAGTGGATGTAATCTACTTGGATTTTGCCAAGGAATTTGACACGGTTCCACACAATAGGTTAGTATTCAAACTGTAAGAAATTGGTCTAGATGCTAATTCTTGTTCTTGGGTTGAACATTGGCTTAGTGATAGAGTACTGTTAGAATATTCTTTGTCTTGAATATCTAAACTTCTCCAGTGACCAAACCTTAAGCAGGTTTATTCAATAACAAATTAATATACATACAGTACTGGTTGCTGGAATAAATGGTGGTAACAGGTACTGTAGGCTCAGTATTCTTAGTGAGATGAAGGTGAAAGAGCGTAGAAAGAGACCTTGCCCTTGTAACCATGCATATTTATACCCCTTTACATTTGGTTAGAGTATACGTTAAAGGAATCCTATTGGAGCAGTCATAGGATACACTGGCATTCCACAGAAGACCCTCTAAGCTACGTCACATAATTGATAACATATGTTCCTAACACTCGAGTTGCATTCAGGCCTAAAATGTGCAGAACAAAATAAAAGTATAAAAATTATTTCTTACAAGTAAATGTACCATCATAAATGGTAAATTGTCAAGCTGGACAAAAGGGGTAAGTGGTGTTCCTCAGGATTTTGTCCTGGGACCAATTTTATTCAACATATTTATAAATGACCTTGCAATAGGTGTTGAAAGTCATGTTTCCGTGTTTGCAGATGACACTAAACTCTGAAAAGTAATACAATGTTAGCAGGATATTACTTGCTGAAGAGGGATTTAGATAGACTGGAGGACTGGGCACACAAATGGCAGATTAAATTTAATGTAGATAAATGCAAAGTTAAGCACTTCGGGGTAAGGAATGCACAAGCAACTTATACCCTAAATGGTAGTGAATTAGGGGTAACAACAAATGAGAAGGATTTGGGAATTGTTATAGACAACAAACTAGGAAACAATGTGCAATGTCAGTCAGCAGCTGCAAAGGCCAGTAAGGTATTGTCGTGTATAAAAAGGAGCATCAACTCGCGGGATAAAAATATAATTTATAATTTATAAATCAATGGTAAGACCACACCTTGAATATACTGTGCAATTTTGGGCACCTATTCTAAAGAAGGATATTATAGCACTGGAAAAGGTGCATAGACAGGCTACAAAATTAATAAAAGGAATGGAACACTTTATTTTTTTTATAATTCTTTATTTTAATTATTTTATAATATAAATACTGAAACAGATATACAATCCCTCTAACTAATAAACTGGCAATATTATCTTAAAGAGGGAGACAAAATTATAATAAACAAATACAAATTGAGACATATAAAAGTACCAAAAAATTAAAAAAATAAAGAAGTTAGCATTTATTTAGGCTGTCTGATCAGATTATTGGATAATTATTGATAAATTAAATGCTTTCAAGATACTAATGGAAACAGATCCCAAGTAAAAGAGTCCCTATCCCAATGGAAACTAAAACTATATTTGATAATGACTTAACTAGGGGGGCACAAACGTATCTAATTGAATAGCCATACCTTTCAGAATGGAACACTTTAGTTATGAAGAAAGGTTTATTAATTTAAATGTGTTTAGTTTAGAAAAACGGCGCCTCAGAGGGGATATGATAGCATTATATAAAAATATTCGGGCCCATTGTGTGGAAACCTATTCATAAACAGGACTATGCATAGGACACGCGGTCACGCATTTAGACTGGAAGAAAGGAGATTTAGTCTAAGGCAAAGGAAAGGTTTTTTTACAGTTAGGACAATAAGGATGTGGAATTCTCTGTCTGCAGAGGTAGTTTTATCAGTCTGTACAGACATTTAAACAACAATTGGATGTATACTTGCAAGAACATAATATTCAGGGATATAATTTTTTAATTATGGGGAAACAGATTCTTGATCCAAGGAGAGATCTGACTGCTATTCTGGGGTCAAGAAGGATTTTTTTTCCCTTAGTTTGTGCAAAATTGGAAACTGGGTTTTTTTTTGCCTTCACAGGTAACGGTACAGGTGCAGGTAACGGTGCAGGCACAGGTTCAAAATAGGGCAAGGAGCACAGCACTTTGGATGCTATGTAGCACACAGAGCGTCTCAGAATATCTGAGCACTGCTGAGAGGGAGCTTGGGGCATTTCTAGGCATCACAGGTGTGACGTATGACACCCCTATCTTGGAACGCGACGCCGCTCTGTCGCCATCTTCTCCAGCTCCCCGCGGGGAGTGAAGAAGCAGCCGACCAAGATGACGCCGGGACCAGGGATCCAGGAGTAAGCCGCCGCCGAACCTGCGTGCCGGTACGTGCATGACACATTCCCACTGTAGAATAATGGACTTAATTGCTAAAATTTTGGCTTTTATACGGTAGAGGTGGTCACACTTGCTGATGATCAATTAATCAAGGGCATTGGATTAGCAACACCTGTTTTAGCATCTTAATTCCTATGGAAGCAGTAAGGATGTACTTAGTGTTTCACACATGGCTTCTCCATTTTGGCTTTGTTTTTGTTGAATAAATCATGACACGTAATATGTTCATCTGAGGTTGTATTTACCTAATTTGTAGACCTGCTAAGGAAATTATGATTGTTATTGTGTCCTGATATGTAAAACCATAGAATAGAATAGAATAGAATAGAATAGAATTCTGTTCGTGTTATGTATTGGGGTATTATACAGTCTGTTTTGCCAGTAGGTAGCAGCATAATGGAAATGTGCACTTGTTCTGTTGTGTTAGGTCTCTTGTGTACATATCTTGATCTGTTACATGTGGTTACTGAAGTAAAGAAAAGAAGTTATGTTCTACTGCTTGTCTGTGTTTGTGAGCAAGATCTACATAACATTCAAATACACAAAAGTTTGTATATGTGTGTGTGTGTGTCTACTAGAGAGTTTAAACAAGTCCAGGTAGATGTCTCAATAAGTAATACCGTATTTTCCCGATTATAAGACGACCCTGATTATAAGACGACCCCCCAAAATCTGAATATTAATTCAGGAAAAAAAGAAAAAGCCTGAATATAAGACGACCCTATAGGACAAAAGTTTTACCAGTAAATGTTAATTCATGTAAACTATGTAAACAATTGTTTGTTAATAAAAGCTATGATTGAGAAAAATATTTTGTTTTTATTTCCTTTTTTTACAACTTGCCCCCCCCAGTTATGCACATCTGCCCCCAGGCTTGCCACTCTTCCCCAGAAATGCCTTATACCCCCTATATGCCACTGTGCCCCATGATATGCCTTTTAACCCTCTAAATGCCACTGTGCCCCATGATACGCCTTTGAACCCTCTGTATGCCACTGTGCCCGGCCACTGCCCCTCCCCCGCCGCCACCAAACATGTATTATGGTCCTCCCACCCCAGATATCTGTGCCCTGGTAATCCTGCCCTGGGAGTCCTGGTAGACGGGCTCTGGAGACCAGGAGAGTGAGTAACACAGAGGAGGACTAGAGCACAGGCACACCCAGGTTGTCCATCCACCCTTAGAACTCGATATATTTATTAACAAACACTATAAAAAATTTAATTTCTTTGATATCTTCGTATCTAGATACCCCCAAAAAAATGATGTATTACCTCCATCTGTAGAAAAATGGCAAAATGATATCGATATTATATTTCCTATGGAAAAATGGGCAGACAGCTGGTCACGAGTCAGGAAGGCAGTACATGCGATTAATATCCAAGAGATGTTCTTCAAGCTGCTCCATAGGTGGTATTTAGTGCCTTCCCGCTTAAAGAAATTTTCTAACAGATTTTTTTTGAAAGTTGAATGGCCATAATGAACTCTGTCTCACGCTTGCTCTATTTCCGGGATGTCTGTTGCAGTTTATGGCCGTCAGGGGGCCACTATTAAAATGAGGGAGACTCCCGGAACTGGGAGAGTTGGGATGTCTGACTATAATAGGGTCCCTTTGTCAAAACATTGATAACTGGGGAATGTTTTTTTTTTTTGTTGGATCATCATTTTGGAGGTAATTTGTAGTACGAATAACGAAAAATAAAATCTATTAATCTCAGTGGATTATGTGGATTATGTATTCTATATTCATTTTCCAAGATGAAACATTTCATTTTTCTGAGTATTTTATCTGATTATGAGATAATCTTATGTCTGGTCCATTAGCAATGTCAACCTCTTAATAATCCATAGTATAATGGAAATTATATTTCATGGATTGGGGCCTTCTTAAACCAAATGCACTTACACGTTCATATTTTTAAGTGCTTAGAAAAGACAATGTTCATATTGTCACTTGTGCTTCCTAATAATGTCTTTATAACGTTATATGGAACTGTAGCTTTAAAGTAGACTCAACAAATTCAGAACTGTTGGCGGATTTATTTTAAAGCTATTCAATAATCAAAACTGGATTAAGATTTCTAGTGTGCTTGATCATTGACATCTCCATTTTACCTCAGCTACAATAAAGTGTCCACTTCTCCTTTTGTAACATGTGTTTATGTTATTGTATACTGTTTATTTTAATGTTATTGTTAATTTTCTATTCTCACTAGTTATAATAGCACTACAGAAACTGTAAATAATAATATAATATATAATATTTATGATTATTTCTCTAGCACTACATAGAAGCCCCAGCGGAAGTCCCGGGTAGCAGCGGAGGTTGTCTGCACGCATCACGCAGAGGTCCACCGGCTGCCCCCACTTGACACCAGGGAGTCTGGAGCACGGGGGACAAGTCAAGGGATGCATCGGTAAGTTAGGGGGGCATATAGGGGGTGGAAATAAGTCAAATCAGGGGGGGCAGAGTCGTAAAATAGGGGGTTTAAGGCATATGAGTGGGGCAGAGTGGCATATAGGGGGGCAAAGTGGCATATCAGGGAGGCAGATTGGCATATAGGCAGGTATAAGGCATATCTGGGGGGCAGAGTAGCAGGCCGTGGGACATATTTGCATAACTGGGGGACAGGTTGGCAACTAACAAGAAATAAAAACAAAAAATCATAGTTTTTATTAAATATGAAAAAAATAGTTTACATGTGAATTAGTATTTACTAGTAAAACTTTTTTTCCTATAGGGTAGTCTTATATTCAGGCTTTTCCTTTTTTTCTAAATTAATATTCAAATTTTGAGGGGTCGTCTTATAATCAGGGTCATATAATTGAGCAAATACGAAAACAAAGGGTTAACGATAATTGACGTGCCAGGACCGTTATAACTTTAAACGGGTGTAGAAAGCGATCTATGTCCGCTTTCTGCACCCAAATGGTGTTGCTGTAATGCCTCATTACGAGGCATTCAGCAGCACCACGATCGGCACTAGGGGCCGTGTCTGGCCCCTTCAACGATCACCTCCTAAACTTCAATGGTGTTGCTGAAATGCCTCGATCAGGAGGCATTCAGCAACACCACTTACTCACCCCAGGACGGGCTGTGAGTGATTCCACCAATCGCAAGTCAATGAAGCCCAGCTTTCTAATCACAGTGTGATTAGTAAGATACATTAAAAAATAAAATAATTACAAAAATGCACACGTCCCAAATGTGGCCTTTTAGTTCCCCAAAAAACACCAAAAAACAGACAAACCCATGCATGTGGGGTATCACTGTACTCAGGAGATGTTGCTGAACACATATTGGGGTGTCGTGTGACAGCGACATATACCAGGAGCTGTAATTTCATACATAAAGTAGGTGTGTGGGGAAAAATACACACAATAAATACTACTGCAAACTTTGAAAAAATGCTGGTGGTAAAATGTGTGTATGCAAAGAGTTAAAATACCAGCATTTGAAATACCCTGGGGTGTCTAGCTTTTAAAAATATATGGTTTTATAGGGCACACTGAAATGGCCGGGTTCAAAGATGTACCAAATAGGGCATGGGCAGTGGATCACCAAATGCCAAATTTCAACAAATTTTCCCCCAAACAGCCAGCCAAATACATTCATGTGGGGTATCGCTGTACTCAGGAGATGTTGTTGAACACATATTGGGGTTTATGACAGTGACATATACCAGGACCCGTTAATTCATACCTGAAGTAAAACGTGTGTGGAAAAAAAAAATGACTACCACAAAGTTTGACAAAGACTGGTGGTAGAATTAGTTCATGGAAAGAGTTAAAATACTAGCATTTGAAATACCCTGGGGTGTTTAGTTTTCAAAAATATATGATGTGATGGGGTAAATTGCATTTGCCGGCTTCAAAGATACCCGAAATGGCACATGGAAGAATTACTCGATTTGGAAAAAATAGTTTTGGAATAGCAAAATGCTACCTGTACTTATTGCCCCATAACGTGCAGAAAAAAAGCAAAAAAACATAAAAACGTTGGTATTTCTACACTCAGGACGGATAGTAGAATCTATTTAGCAGGTTTTTTTTATACCTTTTATAGATGAGTAAAAGATTTTTCAACTAAAAGTTAGAAAGTCATTTTTTTCTAAATTTTTCACCATATTTTACACTTTTTTTAATAGTAAATAATAGACTTGTGCATTCGTCTTTGGGCGAACATGAAAACGAACACGAAAAGTGCGTTTTCGTGTTCGTTCCAAAGACACGAAGAAGAGAAGACAGTGGCGGTAAAACGTAGGCGCAGACGAAGACACACGCTCACGAAGAATCTTCGTGATCGTCTTCGTCTACTAATCTCCCCGGTCCCTTCCCCATCTAGCCTTATCTTCACGGCATCGCAGGAGTTGACGGAAGCGGAAATCCGTAGGTTCGCCGTCAGGGTTGATGCCAGAGGAAGACCCTGCAGGTGACCAATAGGCTCACTCGCACGGCCTTTTTAACTCCTGATTTCCGCTCCCGTTAACCCCTGCGATGCTGTGTTGGATAAGGGGAGCAGAAGTCTGTAGGTTAAAGGACCGTGCAAGCGACCAGTAGGCTCACTCGCACGGCCCCTTACACCTGGTTGCTATGCAAAAAGAAAAAAAAAACTGGGACCCTGCTGCAAAAGTTAAATGTCCGTGCCAGAGCTGCTGCGGTAGGCGTTAACCCTGTATTAACCCCTTAACCGGGAAAAAAGGAAGAAAAAACGAACACAAAGAATGTCCACGAATATTCGCCCGAAGAGAAGACAGGGACGGGCGAATATTTGCGGAATACGAAGATTTTTTTTTTTGCCAAAGACAAGCACGAAGACGAAGAGCCCCCTGGTGCCCAAGTCTGGTAAATAATATGATACAATCAAAACAATGTCATCTTGTCCTGAAAAAAACAATATATAACTTGTGTGGCTTCAGTAAACGAGAAAGAAGAAAATTACAGATAAACACGAGCAGCGCAGAAATGTTAAAACGGCCATTTTCACGAAGGGTACAAAAAATTAAATCAGCCTTTGTCACGAAGGGGTTAAATAGTCTTTCTATTATAGAAGGTTTTGTAGATATACAGCTGCAGACCACTTGCCAAGGATCCCTCTTCTTGGCTGGATAGTAGAACAGTAGTCACAGGGAGGTAGTGGTTGCGCTTCACACAGATAGTGGTTATTAAAAAGAAAGAAAAGCACAATGGTGTAGTATATCTTATCAAGCAGATGAAATAAAAAGCCAAATTATGGTTCTCACAATTTATGGGGGCTTAATGATTAATATGCGCTTGGGCGATATGATCCTCGCCTAGGTATATTATTGTGTCATATTCTTACAGTTCTTTTGATTACTTTTTGGAACGTGGTGTACATGCGAAATTACGAAGAGAAGGCAGACATAGTGCTTTCCATATAAAAGGTACAATAAAAGTAGGATATGGTGTCAGTTATACTCACTTTGGAGAGTAATGTTGGAATTCTTACGGTTCTTTTGATGACTTTTTGGAACGTGATGTACATGTGAAATTACGAAGAGAAGGCAGACATAGTGCTTTCCATATAAAAAGTACAATTAAAAGTAGGATATGGTGTCAGTTATACTCACTATTTGTGAGCAATGTTGGAATTGCTCAGTCCTTTGCGCTTAGGAGTTATGATCCCCACCAAGGATATAGTGGTAGTAGATGTTTTTTTCCGCATAAAATATATAAAAGAGTAAAAACAAGTCCAGGAGCAAGAATAACTTATTTTTTTTAAAAAAATATTTATTCAAGCTGGTAATAAAACCTAGTAAAAATATAAAATAACACACAACGAGTTTCGCCTAACAGCAGGCTTCCTCAGGGTGTGAAAAATGGAATATAGGGTGTCAGCAGCTCTTTTATATATTGTGGGTCTTGATTGTTTAAGCCCAGGGGCTTAACTAGAAAGAAATGGCCCTGTGTCATTATTGTTCCCCCCAACATAACTCTGAAACACATATGCAAACACACTTACACAAATTACACACACTCATACTCACTAACACACACATGCTCAAACACACAGAATTACACATTCACAATTACACATTCATACTCACACACAATTACACATCCATGCTCATGTACATCCATACATACAAACACATATAGATATATTCCACCTCCCGCCTGCCCCACTTACCCCTCACAGCTCCTGCACCTTGCTGTAAGGCTGCTCACGCACTATGGGAGCAGCCTTGGTGTCGGCGTGGGGTCATGTGATGTTTCTTTATCGTGCACCAGCTTCCTGTTCTTTTAATTTCTTTGATGTGATTGTCACAGACATAGGGCTTTTTAACTTTTTAACCCCTTTTTAATATGGTTTCCCTGTTGTACCTTTCCCAAAAGGAGTAAAATCACACCCCTTGTGTACCAGACCCTCCTGGATTAATCCTCTACCCTGTTTACCCTGGAATTAGTGATGGGAAGTTCGGATCATTAAAGTGAATCGGATCATTTCGATTCGTTCACTGAAATGATCCGATTCATGATCCGGATCTTCGGATCACTCAGTGTGCCTGCACGGAGTTACTGTTTTCCAGTAACTCCGTGCAGGCACACTAACGATTGGCCCCGCCCCTTTCATTATGAATCCTCCCCCCTGCCTCCAGTGATGTCAATGAAGGCAGAGAGTCGTTCAAAGATTCGGATCTTACAGGGATCATGTAAGATTGTAAGATCCGATTGTCATTGTAAGATCCGGATCTTTGAACGACTCTCTGCCTTCATTGGCATTCTAATCAGTCAGAGAATATCACCATACTGTTATAAATAATACATTAATAATCACTGCCCCCAGGATTTACATTCCCCTTTACCTGCAACTGCACCTTAAGCTAACTTTATTAAATTAATTAAATTAACCCTCACCATTAAATTAACCCTAAACACCCCATCAACCATGACTGCCCCTAAAATTAACCCTTAACACCCCATCAACCATGACTGCCCCTAAAATTAACCCTTAACACCCCATTAACCATAACTGCCCCCAAATTAACCCTAAACACCCCATTAAGCATAACTGCCCCTAAATTAACCATAAACACCCCGTTAAGCATAACTGCCCCCAAATTAACCCTAAACACCTCATTAAGCATAACTGCCCCTAAATTAACACTAAAGACCCCATTAAGCATAACTACCCCCATATTAACCCTAAACACCTCATTAAGCATAACTGCCCCTAAATTAACACTAAAGACCCCATTAAGCATAACTGCCCCCAAATTAACCCTAAACACCTCATTAAGCATAACTGCCCCTAAATTAACACTAAAGACCCCATTAAGCATAACTGCCCCTAAATTATCCCTAAACACCCCATTAAGCATAACTGCCCCTAAATTAACACTAAAGACCCCATCAACCATACCAATTTATTAGGTAATTTATCTGGAGTATATGCAATTAATTTAGGGGCAGTTATGGTTAATGGAGTATTTAGGGTTAATTTCAGGGGCCGTTATGGTTAATGGGGTCTTTAGGGTTAATTTCAGGGGCCGTTATGGTTAATGGGATCTTTACGGTTAATTTCAGGGGCAGTTATGGTTGATGGGGTATAAGGGTTAATTTTATGCTGATGACTGAGGGTTAATTTAATTAATTTAATAAAGTTAACTGTAGGTGCAGTTATAGTTAAATGGGGGCAAACTCAGGGGAATCTAAATCCTGGGGGCAGTGTGAACATTATCAATGTATTTATTTATAAAAGTATGGTATCAGTAATATTCTCTGAATGATTCGAATCTCTGTAAGATTCGGATCCTTGTAAGATCCGGATCCCTGTAAGATTCGAATCATTCGACTCTTCGGTTCATTCGACTCTTCGGTTCATTCGACTCTTCGGTTCATTCGACTCTTTGAACGACTCTCTGACTCTATGAGTCATCGTTCCTGTGTGAATTAATGAGCTGTAACCTGACCCCAGAGTCTGTGTCCGATTCATCCGGATCACTAAAAAGAACCGGATCAAATGAACGATTCATTCATGATCCGGACATCACTACCTGGAATCTCTGCTTTCCTTGTCTTGCACCTGGCTTATGGAAGTGCCCGCTGACATTTGACCCTAGATATCTTGGACGCCCCTTGCCAGTGTACTCTTTTGTGGATTTGTTGGGTGCTTGGTGGGGTGTGGGTTGGTTACCGAGAGATAGCCCAGGGTTTGGCAGCCGTGTCTATGGAGCCTTTGCCCAGATGCATCATCGGGGCAGTTTTTCGACTGGACAATCTATGGACACTGAGCTATCCAGAGACATTGTTGTACTTGGTGGCCAGACTGTGGCATCAACCTGTCTGGGCAGGGTATTGTATGATTATGTGAATATGCTCCTTACCAGATTCTGTTGTATAAAAAAGGTTGTGTGCTTCACAATAAAGGGTGTTCTGTTCTCACCTCAACATTTTGTCTGATGATTGGGGTTGGCTGCTATAGTAACTCACTTTTCAGGGCAATGCCAGTGCTGAATACGCTATGCTATGGCTAGCTACCGCACTAACACGGCTCCAGTGAAGTACCCCATTTTTCTCTACAATGCTTGTTCTGCCCGGCGCTGAAGGGGTTAACCACTGGTTTCTAGTATGACCTTATCTGTGGGTGAAAGTATCAAAGCTTTGTATGAAGCTGAGTGCACTTATCAAGTTGAGGTGGTCCTACCCAAGTTGAGATCGTGTGTCATCAAATGTCTCAAAATATAAGCCATCTGTCCATTTATTAAAAGTAAAGGTCTTGTAGTTCTTGAAGAAATATCTTCCCATCACCTGGGGGTCTACATATTAACAATATCCAGATTACTTTATGTATTGAGATGCTTTGAGCTATGCATTGAAAATATTGTGGTGGACAGATATTGGCCTGTGGTTCAGAGATGATTTGACACAGACTTCATTACTCCACCCTCCTTGCACTTTTGTCTTGAGCAGTGGAATTCTGTATAATTGCCTGCTTCTAGAATTGGCCCCACATAGTCATCATGGTAGAAGTGATAAAAGACCAACATAATGCAGGTATTTTAACTGAATATTAATTTCAGCATTTGTAATTATTATTTCTGGTCTGGTAGAAAAAGTGAAAGGCATGACATCCCTACATTTACAGTATTATGAACTTCAATATACTACTGCCCTCCGGTGGCAGATTATACAAATCCAAACTTTTTTTTAGCCAGGTTAGCCGCTATATCCAGGTTTTCTGTTATGTGCTGATATTACCACCAGTAGGCTCTGTGGTGGTAAAATCAACCTTGTGTTTAACGTATATGATTAGAGATTACAGAATTTTAGGATACGGAGGGGTGTTCTTTATGGTTGTTGCATTTGGTACTGGTAAATCATTTTAGTTTTAGATGTTACAGGGTTTTGATGTACACTTACGATTCGGAACAATTTCAAATAGCACAGTGAAGAAATATAAAATATATATAAAAGCAAGTTTAGTAGTTAAGAATTGTCATTTTTTACTAGTGTGTAAGGGTAAATAAAGTGCATTGTAAATAGTATAAGACTGTGCTTCCCAACCCTCTCCTCAAGACACACCTAACAGTCCAGGATTTAGGTATTACTTAGGTGTGTTTGTTAATTGTGCAACACCTTAGACACACCTGAGTAATACCTAAATCCTGGATTGTTAGGTGTGCCTTGAGAAGAGGGTTGAAGAGCACTAGTATAGTGCCTCTTAAAAGCAGTGTGTGAGGGGAATGTGCATTTATCCGAAAGAAAGGCAAAAGTAATACCGTATTTGCTCGATTATAAGACGACCCCCTAAAATCAAAATATTAATTTAGGAAAAAAACAAAAAGCCTGAATATAAGACTACCCTATAGGAAAAAAGTTTTACTAGTAAATATTAATTCATGTAAACTAATTTTCATATTTAATAAAAGCTATGATTGAGAAAAATATATTTTTTATTTCCTTTTATTTGCCAACCTGCCCCCCCCAGTTATGCACATCTGCCCCCAGGCTTGCCACTCTGCCCCCAGAAATGCCTTATACCCCCCTATTTGCCACTCTGCCCCATGATGTGCCTTTTAACCCCCTATATGCCCCTCTGCCCCATGATATGCCTTATACCCCTATATGCCACTCTGGCATATAGGGGGTTAAAAGGCATATCATGGGGCTGAGTGGCATATAGGGGGTTAAAATGCATTTCTGGAGATATATATATATATACTGCTAACAGCAATCACACTCCTATCAAGCCAAGGCAGCCAGTACATGCTGGAACCTGGGGATGTTAGAAGTGTGATTACAGCCTCCCTATGCCATGCTACCACCCCCACCCCCCTTACACATCCATGCTATCACACACACTCATTCACAAACATTTAAATACTCATTCATTCCATTAATCACACATACACACACACACGCTCAAACCCCCACACCCCCTTACCTGAACTTCAGATCTCCCACTCGAAGACTTCTGCAGGGGCCCGGCTGTGGGAGCAACTTCTCTGGCCCCGCCCCCAGAGGAAGGAGGGGGGAGGTAGAGTTATGTGAGGACTGTGCTAGCTTCCTGTTTCCTGCTGCTAATAGCAGAGATGCTGCTCGCGATCAAAGACCGGTAAGCAGCACGGCCGAAGCAGAATGAGGTCTGATTAGAAGACGATCACGATTATAAGACGAGGGGTATTTTTCAGAGCATTTACTTATAATTGAGCAAATACGGTATTTTTGTAATCTGACCAAGTTATTATTATCAGTTTTTCTTTTTGGAACTGGGTTTTGTCTTTTTGGAACTGGGTTTTGTCTTTTGTCCATATGTATAATGCCTGACAGTGGCTCCAGCCTGGTTAGCTGGGAGAACACTGTGATGTAAATTTACGGTATATAGTAGCAGACAAGGACAGATTTAGAGCCTGACCTCATGAGGTGCACTCACACTTACACACACATCCAGACACACATACATACACCAGCAGGGCCGGCCTTAGGGGTGTGCGACCTGTGCGACCGCACAGGGCGCCATGGTTGCAGGGGCGCCTGACCGGGACTTAGATTAAAGCATCGTTTTTTTTTGTTAAACTTTATTTAACATCATTGATGTTAAATAAAGTTTAAAAAAAAAAAACGATGCTTTAATCTAAGTCCCAGTCAGGGGTGCCGAGCGGTTGCTCGTGAAGTTCTCGGCAACCGCTCGGCGCCCCTTACTCTCCGTGACTCCGTCGCGGTGCCAGCATCTCATGTTGAGCGCCGGACTATACCGGCGCTCAACATGAAATGCCGGCAGAGCGAGAAGACAGATGCCTCCCGCTCTTACCGCAGGACTCTGGCAACAAGGTAAGTGGGGGGGGTAGTTTGAAGGGGCAGGGGGGGGTAGTTTGAAGGGGCAGAGGGGGGGGTAGTTTGAAGGGGCAGAGGGGGGGGTAGTTTGAGGGGGGGTAGTTTAAAGGGGCAGAGAGGGCTGGTAGTTTGAAGGGGCAGAGAGGGGGGTAGTGAGGGGGGGCACCAGAGGAGTAGTCCGCACAGGGCGCCACAACGCCTAAGGCCGGCTCTGTACACCAGTATACCCAAACACACACGCAACTCACTTATCCTGAGACTTCTTATCCTGTCTTTAAATGCTACTACCACAACGCAATGTGACCCCTGCTCAACCCCTCCTCCTTCTTGAAATTAGGGAGATAAAGGACTTACCGCTTTATCCCTACTCCTATAGCACACTGATATTTTTTCTTGGGAGAGGAATTATACGCCCATGGATAGATTTGCCCATGGTAGTAGAAGTAAATTACAAAAATAAATATATATTCTAAAGTGTGTGGTGTAAACTAAACCTATATCCTATGGATGATAATCACAAAATCCTCAATGTAATTAATTTCTTATAATGGAAAATAAATATATATTTATACTGTAGTAGATAGTTATCCAAGATAGCACTCATAATATTAGTGAATATAATTTGCATCAGGGAAGTATTATTGTTAAAGTGTCGCAACCACCGCTGCATCTTACCTTCGGGTGGCCGAGGGTGTGTTCGCGGCTCCACCGGAAGGCTGCATCACAGGCATCGACAGAAAGACGCGCTTACAGGTAATAGTAACAGTACAGAGTGCGAGAGTGTAAAAAAACATCATCCGTTAGCACTATTGCGAATTACCCTATAAAAGTGCACCAAAAAGTGAGGTAATGATAATAGAGATAAACTTAGGCACTTGATTTCAAAGTGGATAATACAACAGCACTTTCTATATTATTCCTGCTCAAAAACGAGCATTATTTGCAAAGATTGAGTGCATGAAGATATTAAAGAAATAATCATATTCCTTTAAACATTCTAACGAGACACTCCACACCAGACACTATTTTGCACCAAATGTATCCCACACACCAACAAAGAATTCACTATAGAGAAAAATATTATAACAAGCGATATGCTTCACAACAAAATCACTCCCCTAAACCACAAAGAACTAGACCCACTACACATGTCCTAAAAAGTAGGACCCCACCAAAACAAAGATTATCACCTATTCTATCCCCAAATGAACATATAAAGCAAAACCGTTTCTTGACATTATCATCAGATTATGCCACCGATTCTGAGGAACTTTTTTTTTTAGAACTCAACCCCAGGAGATACCATCAAACTATATTAGAAGGGAGAGGAAGAAAGAGAAGTCTCACAATAGAGGAAGGAGAAGTGGAGGACGATACCAAAGTTTTTACTTCAAATCTATTAGCAGTTCTAAACAAATGCCCCACTCCTTCTTTTAATCAGTTCATCATAAAAAGTCATCATACACGGGGCCCCTGAAGTCACAATTTAGTGCCACTAATCCTTTTTAATAAGATACACAGGTTGAAATAGAGTAAATAACACATTACCTTTACTTTTGCTCTCACTGATTTCTGGGCCTAGAATGTTTCATCCTCTAAAGTGACTACAAACTCAGGAGGGCGTTTTATCTCTGGATAAGTAAAAATGAAATAGTTCAATTTATTCCTACAGAAAGTAAAGGGGCAGAAAACCAGTGGGGTCTCCAGCTTTCATATTTGGGGGGGGGCAGGGACCAAAGTAGGGGGGACAATTATAAAACGGTACATATACTATATATATATATATATATATATAAAAAATTTGCCCCTGCTGCCAATATATATATAAATATTATATATATATTTATATATATATAAATATTAGACCTTGTTGCCAATATATTTTATAGTGAAAAAATTGGACCCTACCCAAGCATTTCCTTGAGCCCCACTCAACGCTCCCTTGCATGCAATCACTCCCTCGGCTACCACACCCAAAAAAATATACTTGCCACACTGACTGCAGATCAGGGGAAGACAGTGAGAGTCAGTCCTTCTGACTGCACCGTGACATTGAGAGGCCCTCTCCCCTGTAATCATCCCTTTGTCCCCTCATTCACTAAACCATACCGCTCTTTTACTTACACCCTGTAGTTCAGGTATAGATCAAATAAATAACACATGGAAACAGCACATGCAGCTGAATAAGACAAAAAAAAAACTCCTTGTATTTGCAGGTATACATAAATAATGTATGGAAACATGGCATTGCAGGTACAAACCAACAGAACACACAAACCCAGCATTGCAGGTGTAGATCAACTGGAAATCACACATAAACTCAGCACTGAAGGTATAGATCAAATAAACAACACATGGAAACAGCACTCCAGGTATTGATCAATTGAATAAGACATACAAATCCTATATTTGCAGGTAAACATAAATAATGTATGAAAACATATACATACAGATACAGATCCACAGAATGACACAAAACCTAGCTTTGCAGGTATATATGAATTGGAATTCACATAAAAACTCTGCATTAAAGGTATAGATAAAACCCCCTAAATTACAGGCATAGATCACAGGTCACACACCCCAAAGCCAACCCTGGCGTCCACACTGCCCACATAGAACCCGACCAGCACCCAAATTACACACACGTAGGACGTGCCATCTTTGTCGCCAAACAGCCCAGCATGAGTCAACTTTGTCCCCAAACAGCTGAGCGTATGCCATCTTTGTCCCCTAAACACGCTACCTGTACCATCTTTGCTTTTTTGACAAATACAATAATACACCTATGATTCACACAAACACTTTTACAGTCACTCACTTTCATTCACACAATCATTTATTCTTTCACACATTAATCCATCCATTCTCTCTCTCTGACTCTTTATTTCAATATTCTTGCCACCCTCCTTTCTTCCAATATACCCCTCTCCCTATCTACCCTGTCTCATTCCCTTATCCCTCCCTGCCTACCCCCTCTCCCTCCCTATCTTCCACCTCTCCCCCGCTTCCTACCCCCTCTCCCCCCCTTTCTACCCCCTCTCCCTCCCTATCTACTGTATCTACTCCCTCCCTATCTACTCCCTCCTCACTTTCTACCCTCTCCCCCTTTGAAGTTCACTTACCTTGTCCTTGTTGAAGTCCAGCGGTGGGATCGCGAGGCCTCTGCCTCCCTGTTCTGCCGCGGTGTGCACGGCTTCACTGTTGAGCGCCGGTATATGACGTCATATACCGTCGCTCAGCATGAAATGCCGGCACCGCAACCAAGGTAGAGGCCTCGCGGAGAAGAGTGAGAGTCGCCGAAGGGTTTCTGAAAACGTATTCCTCAGCGACCGTTCGGCGCCTCTCTCTCTCCTCCGCGTCTATTGAAAAAAAAAAAAAAGACGGCGTTTCATTTGGGGGGGCACACAGGGGGGCACAGCATTCTGTAGGGGAAGCCTCAGAATCAGACCTCAATTTATTTTGAACCTTTTTAAATAGCAACTCCAGAGGTATTTAACCAGTACTTTTAGTGAGAAACAGGTTCAATTTTTAGATTTAGAAATTTATATTGAAGAAAACATATTGAAAACTTGAACACTAACTGCCACTATCCCCCTTGGCTTGATAGTATATCAAAAAGTCAATTCACTAGACCGTACAGATGCGGCTGTCTATAACCAACAAGCAAATTGTCTCAAATTAAAATTATTGGGAAAAAAATATGAAGAGAATAATATAGCTACTACAATAAAGAATATAGAACACTTAAAAAGAGAAGATCTCATTAAGTATAAAGAAGAAACAAACACTACAAAAATATATCTATCGTTCTAGACTTTAATAACAAAAGCAAAGTAGTTTAAAAAAATTATACAAAAACATTGGGATATCTTAAAGTAGGGTGAAACAATAAAAAAGATTATCCAAAGTAAACCAAATGTTGTCTTCAGAGGAGCCCCAAATCTTAAAACTCTCCTCACCAAAAACTATACTAGAAAACGAGATGCTCCTATACAAAGTTTCTTAACAAAGCTGGAATTTATAAATGTAAAAGTTGCATTGCATGCAAAGCCACTGACAAAGTTAAATCAACTGTTACAAATAAAGAGTATAAAATAAAAAATTTCATCACATGCAATACAAAAAATGTTATCTATTTACTGGAGTGCCCCTGTCGTTTCCAATATGTAGAAATGACCACTAGATGTCTTAAAACTAGAATAGATAGAGGTTTTTAAACCATACAGTGTCAAAACACTTTTAATCCATAACAAAGACCCTACATTTTTAAGTTTCTATGGCTCCTGAATTCACCATGGCTGGAAGACAGACTGACTCCTTATTCCACTTTAATGATATTGAAATGGACAGATGTGACGAAAAGCAAGGGTGTTTCCCAGTATTAGTATGTAGTAGCACGACAGGTTTCTTACCCTTGGTATTGCGGGCACGAGTCCTACAGTCCTTATACATATGACCCGCTCTGCCATAATACATACAGAGATTCAGGGTTCTGCAACGTTCTCGCTCTACAGAGGAGAGTGGTCTCCTTACTGTATCTATCTACATAGGTTCCTCCGGAGGGAGATGAGATGGAGTAGCAGAGTGGGCAAGTACAGGTAACCAGGTCATATTTGAAGATTGTCGTTCAGATCTCCTCTCTCGTAGCCTTCTATCAATCTGGGTAACCAGTCTTATGAACTCCTCCAGAATTGAGAGGATAGCGGTACGAGCAAGTTCGTCTTTGATGGTGTCTGACAAACCTCAGTACGTAAGCACCTGGGGTTCTGCGGCAGTAACACCTTCCGAAACTGCAGGTGCCACAGCAGGTAGCAGCTTGTTCAGCGAATGAGTTATGTTGCATGTGCACAAGATGCATCTGCTGCCTTAATTGGTGTTGACCAGCTTGCAACTCTTATAGCGATTGTTGCATGGTAGCCAATCCTGCAGGCTCCATGTATGGCTCAGTTATTATGTGAGGTTCAAAGTAAATCCGAGGTCAGCAACAGTAAAAAAGGTAATACGAGCTCAATACAGCACAATAACTGAGCACTGAGTAATACTCAGTGCCGGTTTTTAAACTTGCCGCTAGAGGTCGCCCCGCCTCTGTGAGTGATGTCATCGTTGCGCGCTCCCCACGGTCTCCATTCGGGGATGGATAAAGTGGAGTGGGGTGCGGCCGCGCGCACAGCAGCAGCCATGCGGGACGCAATCAAGCAAGAAGCAGGGGAAGCAGCGCTGTATCCGGTACCTGCGGCTAGCGGGTACTCAGGTGAGTTACAGGCAGGCGCCCCAAATCTGCTTCCGAGCTGCACAGTCTCTTGTACTTAAGGAAACGTGGCACTTCATACTAGGGCCCATAGTCTGTAGGAAGGAGGCTGGCACTTAGTTCCCTCCAGGAGCCCATGGCACGGAGGCTTCCGTGACAGTCTCCTCAAGGAGTGGAGCCCCTGTGCTAGGAGGATTGAGGCTGGTTGTTTGCTTTAAAAGGCAGTGTTACTCAGTGCTCAGTCAATTTGATCCTCTGTGAGTTCCTGATTGTGGTTGTGGCTTGTTACTTACTTACCCCTGGATTGTTTCTACAGACTTTGCTTTCGTATAAGCCTGCAGATCCTGCATAGTGGACTCTGAACCTGACATCCACGGACATCTGATTCTATGACTATTTACCCAGCTTGCCAGACCTTGTTTTTCTGCCTGCTGATTTTGCTCATAATTGTTTGTACCCTTCATGACAATGGATGTTCTAACATATTTGCTGTGCTCATGTCTAGCTGTAATTTTCTTCTATCTAATTTAGTCACACTTTCCAGGACAAGAGTGGCTTTCTTTAGGTACCACTATTTTGATCATATCATCTAATTTACTATAAAAATACAATATGGTGAAATATGTAAAAAAGGACTTTTTCTCACTTATTTGAAAATATTTTACTCTACGAAACCTACAAAACCTAATACCAATAGATTTTAATATTTGTTCTGAGCTTAGAAATACCCAATTTTATGTTTTTTTTATAGAGCAATAAGTACAAGTAGAATGTTGCTATTTAAAAATCATTTTTGCTGATTCGTCTAAATTACCGTATTTGCTTGATTATAAGACGACCCCCCAAATCTGAATATTAATTTAGGAAAAAAAGAAAAAGCCTGAATATAAGACGACCCTATAGGAAAAAAGTTTTACCAGTAAATGTTAATTCATCTAAACTATTTTTTTTTAATAAAAGCTATGATTGAGAAAAATATTTTGGTTTTATTTCCTTCTATTTTCCAACCTGCCCCCAGTTATGCACATCTGCCCCAGAAATGCCTTATACCCCCTATATGCCACTGTGCCCCATGATATGCCTTTTAACCCTCTAAATGCCACCGTGCCCCATGATATGCCTTTTAACCCTCTAAATGCCACCGTGCCCCATGATATGCCTTTTAACCCCCTATGTGCCACTCTGCCTCCAGAAATGCCTTATACTCCTATATGCCGCTCTGGCATTTAGAGGGTTAAAAGGCATATTATGGGGAAGAGTGGCATATAGGGAGGTTTAAGGCATTCAGGAGGCAGAGTGGCGTATAGAGGGTTAAAAAGGCATTTCTGGAGGCAGAGTGGCATTAAAGGGGTTAAAAGGCATTTCACAGAGCACTCTGCCTCCAGAAATGCCTTATGCCCCCCATTTAACACTCCCTCCCCCAAACTTACCGGTGCTTCTGACTTCCCTGTCATGTAGCCGGGGCAGCGTGTAGATCCCACGCACTTACGCTGCAGCCGGAAGGAGGCGTGGCTAGCACCGGGGGTTGTCTGCGTCCATCGCGCAGACCTTCCCCGGCTGTCAGAGATCAGAGTTCCCCGCACTGGTGCCAGCGCCGCACCGGTGCGGGGAACTCTGATCTCTGACAGAGTTGTGTAGAGAAGCATGATAAACACTCACTGGCCACTTTATTAGGTATACCTGTTCAATTGCTTGTTAACACAAATAGCTAATCAGCCAATCACATGGCAGCAACTTAATGCACTTAGGCATGTAGACGTGATCAACGGCAACTTGCTGAAGATCAAACAGAGCATCAGAATATGGAAGAAAGGGGGTTTAAGTGACTTTGAACGTGGCATGGTTGTTGGTGACAGACAGAAACTGCTAATCTACTGGGATTTTCACACACAACCATCTCTAGAATTTACAGAGAATGGTCCGAAAAAGAGAAAATATCCAGTGAGTGGCATTTGTGTGGAGGAAAATGCTTTGTTGTCAGAGGTTACAACCAAGGTATGCAGACTAACATCTCTAAAGGCACAACACGTTGAACCTTGAAGCAGATGGGCTACAGCAGCAGAAGACCACACACAAAATGCCACTCCTTTCAGCTAAGAACAGGAAAATAAGGCTACAATTTGCACAGGCTCAGCAAAATTGGACAGTGGAAGACTGGAAGAACATTGCCTGGTCTGATGAGTCTCAATTCCAGCTACAAAATTTAGATTGCAGGGTCAGACTTTGGTGTAAACAACATGAAAGCATGGATCCATCCTGCCTTGTATCAACGGTTCATGCTGGTGGTTTAATGGTGTGGGGGACATTTTCTTGGCACAATTGGGGCACCTTAGTACCAACTAAGCATTGTTTAAATGTATCAGCCTGAGTATTGTAGCTGACCATGTCCATCTCTTTATGACCACAGTGTACCCAACCTCTTGATGACTACTTTCAGCAGGATAATGCACCATGTCACAAAGCTCACATCATCTCAAACTGGTTTCTTGAACATGACAATGAGTTCACTGTACTCCAATGGCCTCCACAGTCACCAGATCTCTATCCAATAGAGCACCTTTGGGATGTGGTGGAATGGGAGATCCGCATCATGGATGTACAGCCAAAAAATGCCATCATGTTCATACGGAACAAAATCTCTGAGGAATGTTTCCGGCACCTTGTAGAAAGTATGCCACAAAGAATGAAGGCAGTTCTGAAGGCAAAAGGGGGTCCAGCCCGGTGCTAGCAAGATGTACTTAATAAAGTGGCCAGTGAGTGTATATTGAAAGGTAAGAAATAGATTTCTCTTTAGGTCATTATTTTGGACATCAATCTAAGACAACCAAACAGCAAAACATTTTTGGTTTTAGTGTCTTCCCTCCAACCAATCCATTCACATGATGGAATGCAGAGGACCAAAATATTTGTATACGAGGTCATTGGCACAGGCATTGATCAGTGTCTGACAGCCTATTTTGTACAGCCTACTAGGTGAAAAATAGGCCTAGTCACACATTTTAAATACCATGTCCCTATGCAAAGCTGCTGGCAATGCCTTATATGAAACAAGGCCAGATTCATAGATATCATTTGTGTGTAAGGCATGTGATTAAGCTGCACTGTTAGTGCTTGTGTGTTCCATGGTGAGGTGTCTGTCTTGCTACATGCACCATTGACTACACGTGTGCTCTACCCTGTACCCGTTGGTCTGCTCAGCCATTGTGGAGCCGCAGGGATTAGAACCTGCAACATTGTAAATTCTAGGTGAATCACTTAACCACCGGGTGGATCTTGGGTTGCTGTTTCCTTCTGCCTCTCCTTGGACCATGTTGTTCCTGCATGCTCTTGACACACCTGCCCCTTGTTCAGTCAATTAAGGCTCAATATAAACCAGGCATCATCCTAACCTCAGTGCTGGAGCATTGTATACTAAGCTACTGATTAGCTGCATCTGATCTGTCTTCTATGTTTGACCTTTGCTTTGGACTCTGACCTCGTTCTAGTGTTTGTCCCTTGGTACCATGTTGATCGTGATATTCTGGTTTCTAAACTTTGGCTTGGACTGCGACTATTCTTCGGATTATCCTTTGTACCGTGGATTGGTCATTATCCACTACTGCCGCCTGCCAGCCATGCTTCCGCTGTGTGCCCTGCCAGAGGGCTTCCAGTGGTGTGCCCTGCCAGAGGGCTTCCAGCCGTGTGCCCTGCCAATGGTCTTCAGACCGTTCTGCTGCCATGTGCCCTGCCAGAGGGCTTCCACCTGTGCTCCTACCTCTTGCCTTGCCAGTGTGCTTCCAGTTTCATGTCTGTACTGAGCTTGTCACCACAAGTTTATACCCTGCTCATGCTCAGAACACCTACAGATGGCGCCCAAGAAAAAGACTAAGGTTAAAGTGGAGCGCAGCCCTGAACTGGATACATCATCAGCCTGCCTACAGCCATGCTCTGAACCCAAACCTGCCCCTGCAGCGAGACTCCTACCTGATCCGGCACCCAGTGCCCTTACGCCTACACACCTGCCTTGAAGTTCCCAGCCATGCCCCTGACACAAGTTAAGCCTTATCTTTAATCTGAAAATTTTACAAGCCTGTATTGAGATAACAAGAGATTTAACCAGATCTCCTCTGAAAATTAGAGAACAGGATGGATGAAGGAGCAAGTTAAGAGATCTGGGAGAAGGACTGGTCCTGAATAACATCTGTGTACAGGTATACCCCAATGGTGTATGTAAAATGAAAATGTACTTAAAGTGAAGTACTACATGTTTTCACTTATCAATGCATGCACTGCACTGTTATTGTCAGGCCATTTTCACCACAAAATGCGAAAGACACAAAAGACGCTCAAAAGACACAAAAGACGCTCAAAAGATTAGCGAAGGCAGCGTACAGTTGTACTGCAACTATGTCCTTACCCTTGAGTGTTCTTAAAGTGAATGTCCTTGCAGCGTTGTATGCCTTAGTAGTCGACCATAGTAGACCCTAGCCAGTCTGAAATATGTCTCATGTTTGCTGATAGATTACTGTATATAACATGGCTATACTTGGCTAACATTAAGACCCCAAAAATCTTAAGATCTCAGAATGTCCTACTTTTCCAATTTAGAAAACACTTTATCTAGAAAGTCTTTTGATGTGAGGAGAATGGGAAGCATCTGAATTGTACTTCACAGAAGAAATCAGAAGATGCTTGCACACCTCATAGGGAACTAATAAATCATGAAACAGTACCAGGGTCATCCAGGTATACCGTATTTGATCGATTATAAGACGCAAATGCACTGAAAAATTCCCCTCGTCTTATAATCGGGGGCCTTTTAATAATCAGACCTCAAAGAGGTCTGACTATGAGGCTAAGATCCAGATCCCCCGCAGCGCTGCAGGGGACCCGGATCCTCCTGTCTGGTAAACTCCGCTGCTACCGGCGCTCGGTGATAGACGATGCACTTTCGCCGGTGCTTCTATGACAGAGGACCGGCGTCACATGACCTTCAAGGTCAGAGAAGCTGCAGCGGAAGTTGCCTATGCGAATCGCACAGACGTCCACCCACTGCCCCCACTAGACGCCAGGGAGTCAGAAGCACTGGTAAATCGGGGGGGGGGGATGTTAAATGGGGGCATAAGGCATTTCTGTAGGCAGAGTGCCCCATGATATGCCTTTTAACCCCCTTAATGCCACTCTACCTCTAGAAATGCCTTATATCCCCTATATCCCACTCCACCTCCAGAATGCCTTTTAACCCTCTATATGCCACTCTGCCTCCTGAAATGCCTTATACCCCCCTATATGCCACTCTGCCATAATATGCATTTTAAACCCCTATATGCCTCAATTTCTGGAGGCAGAGTGGCACATAGGGGGTTAAAATGCATATAATGGGGCACAGTGGCATATGGTTAAAAGGCATATCATGGGGCACAGTGGCATATAGGGGGTATGAGGCATTTCTGGAGGCAGATTGGCATATAGGAGGGTATAAGGCATATCAGGGGGGTAGAGTGGAGTATGGGGGGGCATAAGATATATCTGGGGGACAGGTTGGCAAATAAAAGGAAATAAAAACAAAAAAAGATTTTTCTCAATCATAGCTGCTATTAAATATGAAAAAATAGTTTACATGAATTGATATTTACTAGTAAAACTTTTTTCCTATAGGGTCGTCTAATATTCAGGCTTTTTCTTTTTTCCTAAATTAATATTTAGGGGGGAGTCGTCTTATAATCAGGGTCGTTTTATAATCGCAAATACAGTAAATTCACACGTCTCACTTTAGTACGCTTAATCATAGTCTGGATTACATACAGCACCTGTAGAAATTAGATTATTTTAATCAAAACTGTCCTGTCAGAAAAGGTCAGACATAGTTTCATCTAACCCAAAAGCTCTGCTTTGATCTTTTGAATCGGGGGGGGGGTATTTTCAGAATAAGGAAGTGTCATATTATCTGGGGTTTCTGTCCCCAAACAATACTTAATCTAGAAACAACTGCCTGGCTAACAGAAGGAGAAAGGAAATGTGCCCTTGTTTTGGAGAGATTAAAAGATATGTGAACAGGGGAGCCCCATAGATTAAATACATTTTGACATGCAGAAGAACATCATCAGCAAAGGCATTTGTTTGATTACCTTGCAGACCTATGCCCTAAAAACCTGGAGAGTAATCCAAAGGAGTAATCAGGGAGTTCAAAAAATGTTAAATAACGTGAGAAACTTTGTTCCCTAGTCACTATGTTAGAATTTATTATTATTATTATTAACTTTTATTTATATAGCGCCAACAGTTTACACAGCGCTTAATACAATACGGTATGACAAGACAAGAATTGACAGACTAAGAGAAATCAATACATTAGGCTTGTGTATTAATGTTAGGAAGGGTTGACTAAAGTCAGTGGTGTAAAGGCTTCATGGACCATTCCTGCAGTCTGATCAGCCATTGATTGTGAAGGTATGGCATGGCAGAAGAATCAGATGTCAAACAACCGGCCATAGCCCTTTGAATCAAAAACAAATGAAGCAGCACCAAAATAGGTCAGGTGAAAGAAAGCAGGCAAACAGTGAACCAACTGAAATCCAGGGAACAGCCAGAAGCAGCAGCAAACAGTTCAAGGAAACCCTTAGTACCAGTGTAAAGAGGTAAAGGACATCATTATTCAGCTTCACACTTGCCTCCCACACTGTAGCAGCATCTCAGAACAGAGAGCAGAGCTATGCAGTGGAAGCAGGGGTACAAATGTTGCCAATACATGGCTTAACAACATGCTGTGTCATGGTGGGTCAAAGCTATAAGTAGGATGGAGTATGTCCACCATCAGCCCGGTAAAAAGCCCTACAAAAGCTGTAAACAGGTTATTCCTCTCACCCAGCCCCAGAGGGGCTTTCCCCAGACAGTCAACGTCTAACGCTAACAGAGGGTGTGTTCTATTGGCGGTCTTGCTTGCTCCCAACAACCTGACGTCAGGCAAGATGGCAGTTTGAGGCCTGGTTGTGGCCGGAGTTTGGGAAGCTCAACGCAGGAGAGCTGTCCAGCCATTCATCCACACTCCACCAACCAGAAGCCAGCACCGTTTTGGTTTTTCACCTATGCATCTGCCGCCTTGTAAATATCTACTTAAAATGCCTTACAGAGGTAGAGGTGTTTATGTACCATTGCTTTGATTGGTCAAAAGTACTGTGAATACTGTGACAAGTTAAACCCTTAAATACCTGTATAACTGTACCTGTCTGTGCTAAAGTTGTGTCCCTATTTTCCTTGTGATCTGTGTGTACCATCTTTTGCCTTGGATCTGAATACCAGGGCTATATCTCCACATCTGCACTATACAGTACATTTTTGTATTTGTAGGCAGCTATTTGTAGGTACCTCAAAACTTTAGACAAGGGAGAAAGGGTGCTGTCATATGTAAAGACCACTGACACAGGCTGCGTAAGTTTATGTGTTTGTGAACAAAATAATTTAGCTTGCTTTACAATATGCTCAAGACCAAGTATCCCTACCTTATACAGAAATTCAAATAATATAAATAAAAACAGTTTATTGTGGACAATAATTTGAGTTGCATAAATATCATCTCCTAGCCCTTGTTGCACCTTGACAAAGACCATCCTGGTACACACACACCACAAACCGCAATGGACCAGGCTAGCAGGCCCCCCCACTAAACTTATTATTTCAGTGTAACTAACAATATTACTCAGCAAAATGGGCAGTGCTCATTTAGTATGGAATTTGATGACTCTACTTCTTTAGCGGAATTGGTTAACCTCCTGCACATCTCCCACATTAGAAGACTAACTGCTCCAAGAAATGTAATTTCTTTTCCACTCAACATACCGGCTGTTTTATATCAGGAGTACTGTTTTTGTTGCTCGATGCAGCTGTTTCCACATAAAGTACTGGAAAATGCAGCTGTGCCATAAACACCACTGTTAGCTTTAGAACATACTGTAAAATCACATGTATTGTACATATTTTAATCTGTTTTATACATATATTAATAGTATACAGATGTACAAGCCAACAAAAGATGTACAGTATAGAAATGTCTACAACTAGCAAATCGTACACTATAAAGTGATCCAACAACTTATATTGCAACAAATCAACATCTAGCATGATGAAACACAATATGTGTAGTTTAAAACAAAAACAAATACTTTGTGTTGGAGATATTATCATTTTTTCATTTAGGGAAATCAAAAGACTAAACAATTGTCAAACTATTCAGTTACATTAGATCTTATTGTAATCTGATTTTTTTCTCCAAATAATGTCTCAGGAATCACTAGTTACAGTTGTGATCAAAAGCTTGCATTCCCTTGGAGAATTGGTAATATCATATACTGAAATTTTTCATATATGATATAGTGAAACGCATATATCATATACTGACTTTTTTCATATATCATATACTGAAACAGATGGAGTGAAATTTGTTTATATCATATAGTGAAACAAATGGAGTGAAATTTGTATATACTGTATTTGCAGAATATAAGACAAGGTTTTTTTCAGAGCAAATGCTCTGAAAAAGACCCCTGGTCTTATATTCCGGGCCGTCTTATAATCAGACCTCAAATAGGTCTGCTTATGAGACTAAGATCCAGATCCCCCGCAGCACAGCAGGGGACCTGGATCTTCCTATTTTATGCCACCCCCAAACTTACCGGTGCTTCTGATTCCCCGGTGTGTAGTCGGGGCAGCGTGTAGACTTCTGCTGCAGCCGGAAGGAGGTGCGGTTAGCAGCGGGGGTTGTCTGCGTCCATCGCGCAGACCTTCCACGGCTGTCAGAGATCAGAGTTCCGGGCAAGGGTGCGGGGAACTCTCCTCACTGACAGCCGGTGCAGGGAACTCTCCTCACTGACACCCTGTGTGGGGAACTCTCCTCACTGACAGTCGGGGAAGGTCTGAGCGATGGACACAGACAACCCCCGCTGCTAACCGCACCTCCTTCTGGCTGCAGCGGAAATTGTCTACGCGAATGGCGTAGACGTCTACCTGCTGCCCCGACTACACACCGGGGAATCAGAAACACCGGTAAGTTTGCAGGGGGGAAGTGTTAAATGGGGGGGGCATAAGGCATTTGTGCAGGCAGAATGCTCTATGAAATGCCTTTTAACCACCTTGATGCCACTTTGCCTCCAGAAATGCCTTTTAACCCTCTATACGCCATTCTGCCTCCTGAAATGCCTTATACCTCCCTATATGCCACTCTGCCCCATAATATGCCTTTTAACCCCCTTAATGCCACTCTGCCTCCAGAAATGCCTTTTAACCCTCTATACGCCATTCTGCCTCCTGAAATGCCTTATACTTCCCTATATGCCACTCTGCCCCATAATATGCCTTTTAACCCCCTAAATGCCAGAGTGGCATATAGGGGTATAAGGCCTTTCTGAAGGCAGAGTGGCACATAGGGGGCCAAAAGGCATTTCATTGGGCACAGTGGCATATAGAGGGTTTAAAGGCATATCATGGGGCACAGTGACATATATGGTGTATTATAGGGTGTATTTCTGGGGCAGAGTGGCAAGCCTGGGGGCAGATGTGCATAACTGGGGGACAGGTTGGAAAATAAAAGGAAATAAAAACAATATATTTTTCTGAATCATAGCTTTTATTTTAAAAAAAAATAGTTTACATAGTTTACATGAATTAACATTTACCGGTAAAACTTTTTTTCTACAGGGTCGTCTTATATTCAGGCTTTTTCATTTTTTCCTAAATCAATATTCGGATTTTGGGGGGGTCGTCTTATAATCAGGGTCACCTTATAATCGAGCAAATACGGTATATAGACTGAAAAATGCTTATCACATAGTGAAACAGATGGAGTGAAATTTGTATATATATATATATATATATATATATATATATATATATATATACTGAAACTGGTCATCAGTCACCTGACAGATTGACTCCGCCTCCTAGAGTTCATTCTAAACTTGCTGGTTACTTGTAGGTCTCTCTATTGAACTGGGTAAATTGATAGACAATAAAATAGATGTAGCTTTTATACAAGAAACCCATTGGCAAATGAAGGGTTCATTAATTAACAGTTCATATTTTCCGATAATCATCCTATAAGAGTAAAAAAGGGGCACTGCAATCCTTATTTCAAAAAATGTATCATTTAAAGAACTATATAGAGTTGATAAGGAGAGCAGATTTATTTTTTTAATTTGTGAATTGGATGGAATGGTATATTCCCTAATTAATCTTTATGCCCCTAATAAACATACACTACAGTTTTAAATACATTTGATCCCCTATTACAGGGAATATCTCTTATCGAAGGTGATTTAAACTTGATCATGGATGTTGAGTTAGATAAAAAGGCAGGTAAAGGTAAAAATATCAATGGAGAGGCTTCTCAAACGGCAATTAAATTTCGTAGTTTTCTAGGTTTCAACAATCTATTCGATACCTGGCGTGTTTTCCATCCAACAGATAAGGAGTATACTTTCTTTTCTAAACCTCACTTATTCCAGGTTGGATTATTTTTTAGTTAAATCTCATGCGGTTCAATTATGTAAGGCGGTTAATATAGTGGAGACAGTCTGGTCAGATCACTCGGCAGTGTTGAATTATCCCCGCTCCTCCTGGAAACTTAATAATAACTTAATACTAAAGAAAGACAATCAAATATATCTAACATAACGAGACTATATTTTGAGGAAAATCTGAAAGATAATCTTTCACTGACTACAGTCTGGTGCGCCTATAAAAGTGTTCTTAGAGGTAACCTCATTAAACTAGGCTCTGAACAAAAAAAAAAAAGACGAGGCCTTACATTATCTCAACTATATATAGAATACTATTCTCTTCAACGAGATAACAAATTAACCCCTCTAGAGAAAGTACTAGTAGAATCTCAGAACTTGCAAGGGAGATAAATTCTCATTTTACCCCAAAAGCAAATTATGCCTTGTTAAAACTTAAACAAACCTGGTATTGTAAAGGAAACAGAGCTAAAAAGATGCTGACAAGAAGACTGGAAAATCAAAAAGCTAAATCTAAATAGAAAAAAGTATCGTAAATGATCATTCAACAGACTCATTAAAACATTACTTAAACGATATAGATCTCCCCCATCTTTCAGAAACTCAGATGGGGAAGTTAGATCTCCCCTATAGAAAGTCTGAAATTACCGAGGTATTAGTCCGTCTTAAAAAAAATAAGGCTCCCGGCCCAGATGGATACACCAATTCTTTCTATAAGATGTTTGAGGGGGAATTAGCACAGCACCTTACAGATATTTTCAATGAGATAAAAAATATAGGTACGATTCCCACGGAACTACTTCAAGCCGCTATATCTCCTATTTTAAAACCAGACAAGGATGACACCAACCTGAGTAATTATAGATCTATTTCACTAATTAATACAGATATGAAAATGTATTCCTCAGTCATTGCTAATAGACTAAAATCAGTAATTTCTACTCTCATTCATAAAGACCAGGTTGGTTTCATCTTTGGTCGTCATGCTAATAACAACACGCGGAGACTTATTAATATTTTGGAATATGCAGAAAAGAAGGGAATGCCCCAGCTGACCCTCTCTCTGGATGCTGAAAAAGCCTTTGATAGGGTCAGCTGGTCATTCATGTGTGCAACTCTAGAAAAAATTAGGCATAGTCGGTTCCTTTAAGACTATATTCGAATCCGGTGGCAAGAACGGTCGGCCCTGGAATAGATGCGGAGTGGTTCTCAATAATTAATGGAACAAGGTAGGGTTGCCCCCTGGCACCAATGTTCTATATAATATCTCTCTGGCGGCCAGAATAAAAAGTAATGATCTAATCAAAGGGGTTGTATTACAAGATGAGAAGCATGTCCTGTGTCTTGATGATGTGATTGTGACCCTAACAGAGCCTATGTGTTCCCTGGACAATCTCATTTTAGAGATTGAAAATTATTCTAAATTTTCAAATTATAAATTGAATTTATCTAAGACCCATGCTATGGCTACTAATTTTGATGAGAAAAGTAGGTCAATAATGGCGGATAAATATCCTCTTAACTGGGCCCAAGACAGTTTTTCCCTTATTTAGGAATCCATATTACGCCTCTTACTCGGGATATAATGAAGTTTAACTTTGATGTGCTTTTCAGTGACACTGTCGAGAGATTAACTAAGAAATGGAAAAACATCTCTTTATCATGGTTAGGTAGAATAAATATAATAAAATCATATGTTCTCCCTAAATGGTCCTACCTATTTAGAATGCTTCCATTAGAAATACCAATAAAGAAATTAATACAAACTCATAAGCTATTTATGAATTTTATTTCAGCTGCACTGGTCTCTGCTTTTAAGAAGAATGCAAGGTTTAAAGCTACTTCATCAGAATTCCCCAGCAAGCAGCCTGCAGTCACAGTATCAGAGATATTCTGTGCAGGCAGGACCTTGGTATCACATCTGCCTTCCCTGTTAAGCACTCGTCACAGAAGTTCTTCTGCCCTGGGATGCCTAACAAGGGGTTGAGCCTCAAGTTAAGGGGACAAGGACTTACAGGATCACAACAGTGAGGAGGCTCAGGTGCAGGCAGGTAAAATGTGGTACTGAGTATCCAGGCAATGCATCAAAGGATCTGTGTACTGGTGTAGGTAAACTGTAGGCAGGAATCATAGATGGAAGATATTGAATGGCTAGGGCCAGACTGGGAATGGAAGTCAGCCCTGGAAACATCTGGACACCAGCCACATATATTTTATTGCGTCGTTGAACTCATGTGCCACATGCCGCACGAGGGGCGTAACTAGAAACCACAGGGCACCTCACCTTCACAAGCAACATGTCCCACGGGGGTAACTTTGCCCCAAACTGCTTGTCTGTGCCATCCCCCCAAACAGCTTGTCTGTATCATCTGTTCCCCCAAACAGCATGTCTGTGCCATCATTGCCTCAAGCAGCTTGTCTGTCCCATCATTGTCCCCAAACAGCCTTCCTGTGCCAATTCTGTCCCTGAACAGCTTGCCTGTGCCACCTCTTCCCATTAAACAGCTTGCCTGTGAAATATCTGCTTCCAAGGTTATGTCTGTATGTGGGAACAAAAGCCTGTATGCCAGTTTCCTGCATGACAGCCTTCTCTATGGTGTCCATTCAGTCCTCTTAAATATGAGTAGCTCAGATGAAACTGAAAACAAATATTTGATCCCCTGCTGATTTTGTATGTTTGCCCAGTGACAAATACATGATCAGTCTATAATTTTAATGGTAGGTTTATTTGAACAGTAAGAGACAGAAGAACAACAACAAAGTCAGAATAATGCAGTTCAAGTAAGCTATACATTAATTTGCATTTTACTTAGTAAAATAAGTATTTGATCCCCTTTCAATCAGCAAAATGTCTGGCTCCCAGTTTTCTTTTATACAGGTAACAAACTGAGATTAGGAGCACTTTTAAAGGGAGTGCACGTAATCTCAGCTTGTTACCTGTATAAAAGACACCTGTCCACAGAAGCAATTAATCAATCAGATTCCAAACTCTCCAAACTCCCCACCATGGCCAAGACCATATTGTAGACCTACACAAGGCTGGAATGGGCTACAAGACAAGCAGCTTGGCGAGAAACACAACATAACTGTCAATTACCCTCGGTCTGGGCCTCATGCAAGATCTCACCTCATGGAGTTTCAATGATCATGAGAACGGTGAGGAATCGGCACAGAAGTAATCGGGAGGATCTTGTCAATGATCTCAAGGCAGCTAGGACCATGGTCACCAAGAAAATAATTGGTAACACACTAAGCCCCCGCAAGGTACCCCTGCTGAATAAGGCACATGTGCAGGCCTGTCTGAAGTTTGCCAATGAACATCTGAATGATTCAGAGGAGAACTCGGTGAAAGCGTTGTGGTCAGATCAGACCAAAATTGAGCTATCTGGCATCAACTCAACTCGCCTTGTTTAGAGGAGGATGAATGCTGCCTATGACACCAATAACACCATTCCCACCGTCAAACATGGAGGTGGCAACATTATGCTTTGGGGGTGTTTTTCTGCTAAGGGAACAGGACAACTTCACCACATCAAAGGGACGATGGACGGGGCCGTGTTCCATCAAATGTTGGCTGAGAACCTACTTCCCTCAGCCAGGGCATTGAAAATGGGTCGTGGATGGGTATTGCAGCATGACAATGATCCAAAACACATGGCCAAGGCAACAAAGGAGTGGCTCAAGTAGAAGCACATTAAGGTCCTGGAGTGGCCTAGCCAGTCTCCTGACCTTAATCCCACAGAAAATCTGTGGAGGGAGCTGAAGGTTCGAGTTGCCAACTGTCAGCCTCAAAACCTTAATGACTTGGAGAGGATCTGCAAAGAGGAGATGTGTGCAAACCTGGTGGCCAACTACAAGAAATGTCTGACCTCTGTGATTGCCAACAAGGGTTTTGTCACCAAGTACTAAGTCATGTTTTGCAAAGGGGTCAAATACTTCAATATTTCACGAATCAAGTATACAAATCAATTAATAATTTATTTGGAATGCGTTATTCTGGATTTTTTGTTGTTATTCTGTCTCTCACTGTTCAAATAAACCTACCATTAAAATTATAGACTGACCATGTCTTTGTCACTGGGCAAAAGTACAAAATCAGCAGGGGATCAAATATTTTTTTCTTTTACAGTGTATATATATATATATATATATATATATACATGTATATATATATATATATATATATATACATATATACATATATATACATATATATATATATACATATATATATATATATATATATACATATATATATACAGTATTGGCTCGGATATAGGCCGCACCCGATTTACAGGTGACCAAGTATAGCTCACCTGGCCTAATCAGGAGGGTTTAAAAACCAATTCACTTTCTCTTCTTATTGCCAGCCAAGAGAGCTGCTGGACAAAAAGCCTTGCAGGATTTATTTTGTTTGTTTGGCGTGTTTTGTTTAGCTGCTGATTTGAAGAAAATAAATATTTAAATTCTATCTGGATCTGAAATTGGCTTTTATATTACCCTAGAAGATAAGTGATTCTGAAAGATCTCTGACTAACTCCTTGTGCTTCAAAGGACGTTCAGTTACAATATATATATATATATATATATATATATATATATATATATATATATATATATATGCTACTGTTGCTCACACTCTGGGCTGACTATAGCTCAGGGGCGTCCAAGTTTTTTCTGCAGTGGGCCACATCATCAGAATTGTATACGTGCGCGGGCCGCACTCATTTTTCACTGTGAGAAAATATGGCCTTTAATAAGATATGCAGATTAAAATAAATTAAATGACACAAAACCTTTACTTTTCCTCTCACTGATTTCTGGGCCTAGAAAGTTTTGTGACTACAAATGCAGGATTCTGTATAAGTAAAAATAAAATAGTTCTATTTATTTTAGCGATGCACTAAAATGAAAATTCTGGACCAAAACCGAAAATTCAGGGTTCACTTAGCCAAAACTGAAAATGACCCCCCACACACTTTTAATAAAAGTAAGTTACACACCAAAATTGTACAAAAAATTATATATTATGATTTTTAGCAGCAATCTCAGGCATACCCAGATTCCAGCATGTACTGGTTGGCTGGGCATTGTACCGGTATTTTTTGTCCAATTTTAGTGTGTAACCATGCTTTTATTAAAAGTAACACACCACAATTGGACAAAAAAAATCAACAATATGACTTGGCATGATAGGAGTGTGATTGCTAACAGCAAACACACTCTTTTTATACCCAGGCAACCAGTAAATGCTGGAACCTAGGCATGATGGGACTGTGATTGCTGTAAGCAGATTGCTGTTAGTTGTTAGCAATCACACTCCTATCATCCCAAGTCAGCCAGTACATGTTGGTACAGGGTGGCTGTAAGTGCAAACCCCATACTGCTGGCAGCATCAATACACAAGGGGGCAGCTAGCCAGGTTTCAGCATGTACTGGCTGACTTGGGATGATAGGAGTGTGATTGCTAACAGAAAACACACTCTTTTTATACCCAGCCAACCAGTAAATGCTGGAACCTAGGCATGATGGGACTGTGATTGCTGTTAGCAGATTGCTGTTAGCTGTTAGCAATCACACTCCTATCATCCCAAGTCAGCCAGTACATGCTGGTACAGGGTGGCTGTAAGTGAAGACCCCATACTGCTGGCAGCATCAATACACAAGGGGGCAGCTAGCCAGGTTTCAGCATGCACTGGCTGACTTGGCATGATAGGAGTGGGATTGTTAACAGCAATCACAGTCCCATCATGCCTAGGTTCCAGCACTTACACATCCATGCTATCACACACACAAATCCATTCATTCACAGATTCATTCCCTCAATCAGGCATACTCATTCAAACACACTCCCCCTACCCCTTACCTGCACTACAGCTCTCTCAATGCCGATCACTGACTTCAGCAGGGGGCGCGGCCTCCCTCGTTCTCCCCACAGAGGAGGCAGGACTGGAGCAGAGATTAGACCCTCCCACAAGTAAGTAGCAGGGCTCTTGCGATCCTGGCTGCCGATCTCACGTGGGCCGCACCTCGAGGTCCCGCGGGCCGCATTTGGCCCGCGGGCCGCATGTTGGACGCCCCTGCTATAGCTCCTTCACAGAAAGTTTCATAGGAACCAGGTCACAATTAAGGAAACGGCATCCCAGTCAGGATGCGGAACAGGAAAACACTTTACTGGGCAAAATCATTGCTTTTTTACATGCCCCCCCCCCCCCGATTTTGGGTCTCTGTCCCGCCTATCCCTTCCTCTGGCCCACTGGGATACCGGGAAATTTCCTGGTGGGCCGGTAGGTTTGTGGGCCGCACGGCCGCAGACCAACATTCAAAACAGCCGCTGAGCGGCTGCGAGCGGGATTGTAAGCCTCTTCCGGCCAACGGTGCCTAATGAAATTAAAGGGGCTGGCGTGCACGCACCGCACCGCCCAATGGCCGTGCCTCAGCTCTTCGTCCCACCCCTTTTAAGACGTGCCTTATGCCCCCCTATATGCCACTCTGTGAAAGTGCATACCTTCCCTGGCTGGCAGAGACGAGAATCCCCCGCAGCGCTGTGGGGAAGTCTCCTCTCTGCCAGCCGGCGAACGTCCTTTCGATGAACTCTGCCTCCAGAAATGCCCTTTAACCCCCTATATGCCACTCTGCCTCCAGAAATGCCTGGGGGCAGATGTGCATAACTAGGGGGCAGGTTGGCAAATAAAAGGAAATAAAAACAAAAACAAAATTCCCAATCATGGATTTTATTAAATATGAAAAAATAGTTTACATAAATTAATATTTACTAGTAAAACTTTTTTTCCTATAGGGTCGTCTTTTATTTAAGCAATTTGTTCCTAAATTAATATTCAGTTTTTGGGGAGGCATCTTATAATCGGGCAAATATGGTAATACTACAGCTGTTGAGAGTACATTTCCCATGACTCTCAGCCAGTCTGGTATGTTAAGCATCTTGGGAAAGTGAGTACTTAACATCTGGAGCGCCAAAGGTTAGCTTTTATATCATTATACATTGGTACCGCAGCTGATGTGGATTGACCATCTCATGATTTGAAAACATCCATTTGGTTGGCTGAACATCATGAAAATGATGACAGCCTAACTTGTGGGTGCCAAATGTTAGCCAGAACTGCTGCAAAACTACCAAGTGTCCTATATTGGTGTCATGCCTTTTTTTACTACACTCCTTTTTTAATACGACAGAATGTTTGCTGTGCATCTCAGAACTACACTACGTTAACTTTTTTCTTAACCGTAACAACCATGATGCTGAGCAAGCAAACACTAAGTTTTGTAGACTGCATCTAGGATAATATTCAGCCAGCCATATTGCTAGGTAAACTTGATATGATTTGTAGTTATAGACTATGGTTGTGGTGACCTTCTTGTTGCTGACTGCAACTCCTAGGATATATAGACATTGCTGGTTGGACACCATAGAAATTGTAGACTAGGGTAGTGTTTACTACACCAGCTATTATAAACTAAATTTCTCATGTTGCACAGGTACAGGCTGGTTTGTCGGTTAGCTACTAATACCATGCTGTTTTAATTTTCCTATTAATGGGAAACTAACATTTGCAGCTTACCAAGAAACCCCTATCCTGAGCCAACAAATGTAGACAATAGGGGGGGAAGCATTAGGGTGGGAGAGGGGAAAGGTGGATAGGATATTTTACCTTCCTCTAATAGAAATCACGCGGACTTTACACATGTTTAAACTCATGCAGCGTTCCCAAACGGCCACCCTTTCTCAAACCTTTAAAAAGTTTGTACAAAACTACATCCGATCCAGACGCCGCCGTTCTCCTTTATTATATATTAAAACGGAAGCCACGCCCTGCCTGTGTGATTGGAAGTGGCGGACAAGTACCCTCCCCTGATTGGTGGGCGTAATTGACCGTTCAGTGACTGCAACTTGGTCTGGCAATATAGTGGTGTGAGCCTGGCAGGCGGCAGGTAAGCGAGGCGACGGCTGCGCTTTCGGGGTCAGTAGTGGGGTTAGAAAGTTGACACTAAATTAACTCATGATTGCCAACAGCGAGAAAAACTGATTTGCAGGCATGTAAACGGCGGCTCAGTCTACACATTCGCCCATTGCTCAGAGTTCCTTATTCCTGTGTCCCTCCTCACCCACTTTACAGTAACCGGTCTTGGAATTCAGCACAGTTTATATTATGAGCAAGCCCCTTACATAGAGGCTCATCTTGCCGATGCAGGTTTATATTATTTACATTCACGACCTTTAAGTGCTTTAACCTTAACTTTCTTTTCTGTATCGATATAAAACCCACCATACACGTCTTACTAAACAAATCCTATGCGCGATCAGAGATTCTTTAAGATAGGTACAATCTTCTTGTGATGAGGTTGTTAATGTTACTCCATAGATGTATTATGGCCGTTGTCTTCTCTAGTTTTGGCTACTTTACTACGTTTGCTAGGACTGTATTAATTATTTACTGTGCTCTTTGCATGTTTAATTATTTGACGTACTAAAGTAGTGCATTTCTTGAAGTGGAAAGTGCCTTGCAACAAAGAGTATTTCTGTTCTGTTTCTGATCTTGTGTAGCTTTTTTTTAGTAACTTCATTTTGAACTGGATAAAAAACTGTAACCATTGTGTTAGACTGCATTGAAATAGTTATATTATCTTGTACTGATTGGTTAAACTCTTCAGAAAAAAAAACTGGCAACTGGCCAGGTCCTGTGAAAGGGTAAAAATGACCTAATGACTAACCTATGTCTTGATGCAAAGAGGGTCAAAGCCTATATAGGAGCCAATTGACTCAATGATTGTTCATTCGCGAGTATGGCTAATTCAGGGCTTTTTTGAACTTAAAAAGCCTCACCACATATTTCTATGAGGAATCCTGTAAATTGATACCTTCAGAGTCTTAAACATTCATTCTTGTGGAATTCAAAAATATTTGGAGTAGACACAAGGAAGTCTGTACAGAGGAATGTACTTATTATCCCCTTTCATACCTGTGAGAACTTATCTGAACTGTATCTAGCACTTCCACATTAGAAAGTCGGAGGCCAAGATCAGATGTAGCACTCCCATTGTTTGTAGTTTAGTTAAATAATAATAATAAAAAACCAAAAGATTAAGGAATGTTGTTAATGTGTCAAATTCAGTGCAGGATTCAGGACTTTGATGAAAAAAATCATGCTCTTTTGTAAAATGTACTAAACAGTGGTAATATGGAACATTAACATTTCCCTTTGAATCTGTTTTGCGAGGTGAGGAAAATCTCTATAGTATAACCTTACAGTTCTTGTTAGCGCGTTTTTCACATAGAGGTATTTCTTTTCCTTTGTAATTCCTGCCAGTTTTGGCACATATTTATCCATGTACAGTTCTACATATACAGGAAAAACTAGCAAAAAAAAAAGATAAAAAAATCCTTCCTTCTGCTCATGAGGTGCTCTATAGGGTAAATATATTTTTGGATTGGAATAGTGAGTCCAAAAATCCCATGTTGTTTCATTGCGAGCTTGGCCTGAATTTATACCTGTGTTGCTTGTGTTAGTTTCGTAATATTGTAGGTGGTCACAGAAATATATATAATATAAAATAAATTATATTATTTAGTCGCAACCACAGTGTGATGTGTTCCAAATATTTGAATAGGTTTTTTTATGTTTATGTTTATTCTAGTTATCTGATTATGTACATTTTTAGAATCCTGCTGTGTTCTGGATTGCTTGTTCTTACCGTTATCGCAATAAGAGTACTCGGTCTCGGACTATTGCTTTCCAACTTAGATAATGTTACTGGGGACTATGCTGTTGTTCCGTACAACAGTACTGCAGAAAGAATATACTAATTGTCAAATAGTTTTCTGGTTGTACAATATCCAACTCAGATAATATCTGTAACCATCTTTCACTTTGACCTACACAATAAAGCATTAATTTAAAAAAAAAATAATAATAATTCAGCTTCACCATGGTTTTTTTGTTATGAACTGCTTTTGTATTGTGGTTTTGTGTCCATATATATCTCAGTGTTAGATCAGGAAAGGGATCGTGTTTCTATAAACCACTGAGGGTCTAGTGATTGTGTTACTTTCTTTTTATATGAGTATGTTTTTGGTAAATTAATGTAAAGCAGCCATGTATATCTTGCCGGTAGCAGTTGATAAATAGAATGATATATTTTTAATATTAAGATAATATTTAGGTTCAATAGAGCCATTCATACCAACATTCTAAAAAACTGCCTTTTAAAGAGTGTGTGCATTTGATATTTGGTTTTAAATATTTAAGTAGAGATTGCGAGTAAAGTCTTGGTGAGTATGTTTAAAGGGACCGTTTACTGCCTCAAACAGTCTCATCAACTGTGCAGATCTAGAGCTGCATCGTAATGCCTCCTCCACTTTTCTTAAATTCCCACACATTCCCACACCAGTTTTTACTGCTAAATCACTGTCAAGAATGCAGTTCCATTGAAATAAGAATTTCAGAATGGCAGCCTCCCCAATAAAATGCACACAATATATTGTGTTTGTCTTTGCGAGACCTCATTTTGCTGTTTTCCTATTTTAGAGTTATGGAAATGGAGGTCTAATGGTCTTGTAGTTCAGAGCTGGCTGTGTTAGTAACTGATGACAACTACTGACAAGGGATTGAGTGAAGTATTCTAGATATGTAAAGCACTCTACCATGGCATTCTTGTCATAGACTAAACGTGCATAACGGACCATAAAGGGTCACCACTAAATATGTTTATTTAATCTTCCAAACAAGCCAACGTCTTAGCATTGTATTAGTGTGTATTTATGTAAGTGTGTATAAATGAATGTATAATATAAACCAATCCTATTATTTATTTAGATTGAACCATCACCCATTTAAGCACAGAAAAGGAAAGTACCGTATTTTCCGGCGTATAAGACGACCCCCAACTTTTCCAGTTAGAGTTTGGGCTATACTCGCCGTATAAGACTACCCAGTATACAACAACCAGCCAATCACGGCAAGCGATGTACCTTACCAGTGATTGGCTGGTTGTTATACAAAGCCTGCTTGGATTGGGTGGGTCAGCTCTCCCTAACATATGCCTGTCCACGCACACGTGTATAGACATACACTGCCCTCACACACCAGCTTACAAACACACAAATGCCTACACTGCTCTTACACACACCTGACCATACACTGACCTTACACACACACATGTATACACATACACTGCACTTACACCCCTTTTTCCCCATCTCTTACCTTTCTCATCTTCTATCTTCAATCCAGTTGTGGGAGCGTGAGGTCTGTCATTTCAGACCTCTGCTTTACTGCTCCCTCATCACTGCGCGCCGGCAATTGATGCCGAGCACCAGGATATGACGTCATCCCCGTGCTCGGCATCAATAGCTGGCGCATAGTGAGGTTCCGTGCTCCCTAATGTTGGGCTAGTTAGAGGGAGGTCGTGATCTCCCCAACCAGCCCTGCTCATCGGGCGCCCGCTGATCAGGGCTAGTTGGGGTGATCAGGATCTTGCACCTACCTCGGCGCGGCCCTGAAGACCGGCCCAGGGGAGGCGGCTTCTCGGCTCGCCCCTCCCCTAGAGATGCGCTACAGTTTTAGGGGCTTCGTGGGGAATTGTGATTCTCGAGTCCGACTCGGTAAGTTTGAGATCCCGGCGTATAAGACGACCCCTGACTTTTGAGAAGATTTTCATGGGTTAAAAAGTCGTCTTATACGCCGGAAAATACGGTAGTTAAATTTTTGTGTATGATAACTTCTTGTCAACCAATCAATACACATTTTACCATAGTCTACCTTAAAGGATAACTGTGATAACTCCAAAATTCTTCAAACAAGGCTGTCCAAGTTGGAGCAGTGACATTACATTACCCCACGGTAAACACGCTCTCATCGTGTTGTTAGATAAGTGAGGTGTGATGCAGTCGGTATGTCTTAGTGTAAGCATATGTTAATGTGTAAGTGTTAATACGAGTGGATGTATATGTTACAGTTTATGTCCTAGTGTGTATGTTAGTTACTGGGGGGGGATCAAGTATCCAAGGGGCACTCATTAGAGGACTGCATCGGAATGCGGGTCCTGTGGGACCAGTCCAAAAAATTGGGGGTGCAGGCGGTTTTCGGGTGTTGCGGGAGGTTAGAAAATGTACTTGAGGGTCCCAGTAATCCCACGCACTCCCGCAAGGCTGCCTTCACGTTGCTTGCACACAGCATCTCTTCTCTTGTTCCACCCAGGAACCCACCGAAGTTATGACTCTGCTCCGTTCCTGCTTCCCCTGGGCGTAACAAGAGAAGAGACGCTGTGTGCGAGCAACGTGAAGGCAGCTTTGCGGGAGGGAATGAATGAGTATCTGTGAATGAGTGAATGAATGTTTGTGAATGATGTTTGTGGAAGCGGGCGGGATTGGACACATACGATGCGGGAGCGGGCGGGAGTGGAATACACACGTTGCGGGAGCCAGCGGCAATGATCACAAATTCAGCAGGAGCGGGTGGGAGCGGAATGAAGAAAACAGTCTCACGCAGGGCTCTAGCACTCAGCTCAGCTTTGATACCAGTCTCAATTTATTGCATGGTTTGATGCCTCTTATAAAAACAACTTTTGACTTTAGGCTGTGTCTTATGATTTTAGATGAAAGGAAGACTAACATGAACTACAGGGATAAAGCAGATAACGTCTTTAAATTTGATCATTTAAATTATTAATAAAAAGTGCCTGTGTTTACACAAATGACATACATTAATATTGACCATAATACATAGATGAAAATGTATTATGTAGAGGAAATGAAAAACAAAATATAATACAAATACTATGAAAAAAGGAGGAGCTTTTAGTTTTTGGAAGTCCTTAGTTTTTTTCCATCATTGGGTGATCTAAGGCCCCAAGCCTCCCTCATTCAAACTGTTTCAGGTGTTGATACACGTGTCAAATTGTAACCAAGAACCAAATGTGTTTATCACAATAGAGCTGCATAAAAATGTGGGGACTGTGATTAATTTGTCCTTATGAAACTATTAGTTTGGTTGTCCCTCCCTTTTCTGTTTCTCTTTGTGATGACAAAGTGATAACAAAACAGTTAGCCAGGGTAGTAATCTTAATATTTACTCCTAGAGTATATACCTCTTCTTGTCTTTTCATAAATTATGTTAATGTTATGTTCTTAAATTCTAGGTATAGGTTTCTACCTCTGTTAGAAACACTCTGCCACTTAGCAGGACCTGTCAGTAAAGTGCGGTACTCATATGTTCATAATGTGTAGTGAGAGGTAGAATTTTCTGTTAAGCAAGTGTCGCATCAAAACCACATGCAAAGCTTTTTTATCCCAGAAGTATTGTTGATAGCTAGTGGTTCCTAAATGGTGTTGCTTGACTGGCACTTCTGAGCATGACACTTTTAGAGCTAAATATAGCATGTTGTTAATTGCCACGTTACTCAGTGTGAATTGTGCATGTGTAAATAAAGAAGAAAAAAAAACATTTGAGGGGGAAAGCAGTATGTACAACTGTTCCGTGTCATATGTGTCCTTCTTGGGATTCTCCGTTATATTAAATTTTTTTTTTCTTTTTCATAATAACTTCCCAATAAGTTCACATAATAGAAACTTCACAGGGCAGGCTTCACTAGGGGGCAGGGTTAGCCAAGCACAGGAAGTTTAGAGAGGGAACGTGGGTGGAGTGTGGGCTTGGCTAAACACTGGTCCCACTGTACCCAGAAAAGTGACCTGGAGACCCAGAGAAGCAGCATTTCACCTGGAGATTCTGAGTCAAACCTTGAGAGTTCCTAAGACCACACAACATCTTTTAAGTGATATTACAATTTGTAGAGCATGTTAAATAAACCGTCTTTAGAACTCAGAATGAAAGTACAATGGTTTTGGTCAGGGAAGTGCTAAGGCATGTGTTGAGAATGTGCTGCATCCAGTGCCCTGGTAACTGTAGACCCCATTACTAAAAATGTTAGGAATTGATAATCCATTGCTAACACATAACACATAAAATCTTTGGAGAAAAATCAATTCAGTGTTTATTATATGAAGTTGAAAATGCTTAAGTACATAAATGAAGCAACATGAATCTACCTGGAATGGAGTTCACTGTGCCTGTAAGTTCTGCGTATCCTTCATGCTTGCACACGGCATGTGATGTGTGATCCCCTGCAGTGTGCATCCGCCAAGTGATCTGCTCTTTCTCTCCATCTTCTGGCTCCACTAACTCTAGGTTCATTACTGACATTCCAACATTACAAGCTGACACATACGATAATACCACATAGTGACATACACACACTAACACCAAATACAAACACACACACTATACAGTAACAGACACATGCTAACATCATATGTTCACTAACACAAAACACTCATGTACACACACATGCTAACGTCATATACGAAAACACTCTAAAACTAAATGCTGGCATACACACTCTTCCTAATGCCATACACTAACAAACACAACACCATATACTCATACACACTAATACCACACTGACTAGCACTATACATATACGGAATATACACACTTACTCTAACATTGTACATGCATACACGCTGAATCTGGCGCTACAAAATAGTAGACACTGAGTTTGATAAAACATTTACACACTCACTGACACACTGACATTATACAGATACACATGTACAATGACTCTCATACTACAGTATACACTAATGGACACATTCAATACTGTCACCCCGCGGAGTCCTGCTACTCCTCTGTCTGTCTTCTGTCTCAGGGTCATGTAATACATGTTCCCAATGGCACACCTGGGTAGAGCTACCCCCTCGTCCTGCAAAACCCTGGGCAGCCTGAAGGTATTTCTAGTCACCATGGTGGCCTTGCACCCGCCGTTTGTCGAGCCCTGCTCTACACACAATCTACAGCATTGCGTTAAGTTGGAACGTTCTAAATGATAGTATCATTAGTATGAGTAATTTGTCAGCTTTCAAATAAAAAACAGGATACAGTATTTGAGTAAGCATTTTGTTATCACCCAAAAGGTGGCGGTTGTAGATATGTCCATTATTTGTTATGTTCTCCCCAAAAGAGTCAGCATTTGATTAAAGGAGAATGCAGTGGATTGAACTGTAGGTTAGCAGATTATTTCAATATAGTCTTGCATCCAAAATACCACACATGCTGGATCATTTTATTTTAAAGTATCCTATATGAGTCACAGTGGAATACAGGAGTTACAGAGGATTTCCTTCTATTGTTCTATATTGCTATTCCTATAAGAGGTGACAAGCTGTGTAAACATTGAAATTCCATTTTATCAAACTTGACCACAACGAACCATCCGGGTTTACAGTTCTAATACTTTAACTAAATCTGAGGCAATCTTTCAACAAATCTGCTTGATGGTAAGAGGAGAATTAGCCATCGTATAATAGATGTTTTCATAGGATTTAAAGAATACAAAGGTGGGAAAAATAAAATGGTGTGCATACAATAAAAACATGATACACTAATGAAGTACTTCAGTTCAAAGTCTGTAATTAACAAACTGTGGACAGTGGCAACTTTTGCTTCATTAACTTAATGAGTGGAATAATCATGTAGTTTCTGAAGAACATCAGTTAAGATGGCTGCTTTTAAGGTACATGTACATATATAACTTATTTTAAACTGTGCAAATAATTACTTTGTTTAACGTACTGAACTGTAAAATGTAGGATTTTAGAAACACGACTGAGGGTTTCTGGCTTAGCGTCTGTGACTTTCATTATATCATCACAAAATAATTTTTTCTGTGGAAGACATTCGACATTTGAAAAATATAGTGATTGTTCAGTGGTTTAATGTCTTGAAAGAGGCAATTATTTCAGACATCTGTTCTCTTCTTTGGAGGGTGGGAGTCTAGGCCATGGGCAAAACAAAGGACTATACAGATGTGTGCATGCATGAACAGTATGGTTTTGTCCTACATGAATACTAGTTGTTATGAATCTAAAGTTCAATTTGTCTGAAAGTGAGAACACTATTAACTGTCCTGCTTTACTGGTGAGGTATGCAACCTAGTGCAATAATCAATTAAATTCACCACAATGTGCCCAGATAACTCTACAGGAATGCATTTAACTTGCTTGCTATGGTTGCTGAAAAATAAAGGAGTGTATTATTTACGGTTAGAAGCAGAGCTTCAGCAATAAATTTTTTACTTTAACATAATTTGTAATACCATCAGGCTAGGTTTCCACTTGTTTTTTTTTTTTTGCTAAAAACGCCCATAAAAACGCCAATTCAGCCACACTGCGTTTTTTTAGTGAAAAAACGCTGCAGCCAGATGTTAGCTGTTCTTCAATAGGAAATCGCACAATGGCGTTTTTCTGTTTGGCGTTTTTCTGTTTTTTTGGGCTCTGTGGCAGTTTTTCAAAATCGCAGCATGTTGACACTCTGGCGTTTTTTGCAAGGAGATCTTGGCGTTTTTCTTCAATAGAAGTCTATGGGAGAGAAAAAACGCCATGAAAAAGCCATGTGGGTTTTTTGCCTTGGCGTTTTTTATGGCGTTTTTTTTCCACAGTTACAATGCAGAGAATGGATCCAGTATCTGTGTGTCCTACGAGAAATAGGCTGGAAACAAACAGTTTCACACAAAACAAAGTTCATATTGAATTTTACACCATTGGGAACAAACATGCCATTACAAACAAACAAACCAACTGGATCCTGCGTGCCAAAAGCAACAGCAAACAATTTGCACCATCATTTGGGGCCAATCTTCCTAGAGGAGCAGACATTCGGAATAAAGCATGCCTTACAAACCACAGAAAAGAGACAAAAGGGTCCGCCGGGGCATTTAAGTAGAACTCTACCAAGTAAATGGCATCAGGAGAGGGCAGATACTTGCCATTTATCCTAATCCCTTTAGCTGGGTGAAACATCTAACTTGTAAAGGCTGGAAAAACTGCCTAAGGTTAAAAAAAGCAATTTCCACAGAAAGGCTAAAACGCCAGAAAAAACTCCAGAAAAAACGCCAAAACGCAGGTAAATGCAGTGGCGGTTTTCTTGGCGTTTTTCCTGGCGTTTTTCATCAAGAAAAAAACGCAGGACAAAAACCCAAGTGGAAACCTAGCCTCAAAGAGGCACTCTTCTTCCCAACTCAGGAAGGGCAGGAAGACAATTAAAAGACCTCCCTTTTCCCCAACACCCATGTGTTTTCCTGTACCAGCAGGTTAGGAGTGAGTGTTGCCTTCCTGATCCCTCTGTCAGTATCAAATCAGATTAAATACAGTTAACCAGATGCAAAGTATATTTTAAAAGTATATTATTGGATATCTAGTGATGTGAACAGTCAGGGAAGCTACTTAATCTAGTGCCTTACCTCATGATTTATAGGCAGAAATGATATAAATGATATGAAACATATATATTATATAAAATATATGTAACAGTTTGGGGTCTTACCTAGGCTTACCTGAGCAACTATAATTCTTTTATTGGCCTACCCTCATTTTTTTGTTGCAATTTTCTACTATAAAAGTATTCTACAAACCAAGTAGTTCATGTTCAGTTTCTACAGTAAGCGCCTATACCTCCATCTTTGGTAAACACTGAAAGATAACAATCAACCAACTGGCCACACATACCCTCATCCGAAAAGGAGTCCCAATTACTGAGACTAAAAATCAAAACCTGTAGGTCTTTAAATGCACAAAGTGTTTCATACTGTGTTTGGCCTGTGTGTAGCAGATATAAGCACATCTTGTGCAGGACTACCAATGTGTAGAGACCAACCCCTCTATTAAAAATGGATTGTACTCCCTACACCAATCCAGAAGCCCAGCATGATCCTGATGTCCATTCACATATTGTTTCTTGTATTTTGCAGCAGCATTACAAACAATAGTTTCACCTGTGTCATTAACATGCTCATTGACTCTAATGAGGTAGCAGGAATAATGTGACACTTTTCAGCAGTATGGAATTTAACTACTTTCAAACTTGTGCAATAACAGTCAATTAAATCTTTTAAAGTTACACTCCAGCCATCATATGCACTTTAATGCATATAATAGGTCAGGGATCCTTTTAGATTTTCATGTGTTCCATTTTGCTAATACATAGGAGGATTACTCTTTTGCCAATGCATCACCCTGTACATGATGTACTCGCCCTCATTCAGATTCAGCACTGGCTCTGCTGAACACTGCATGCAGGGATCTGTTTAAATGAAAGTTTTCCCATTAATTTATTTGTAAGTACTGTGTTGGCACTGATTGATAGCTTAAGCACACATACACATGTTTGATGTGTTGACCAGCTGGGAGATGTGACATGCTCCATAGTCACTGCTGTTACACAGGGAACAAAAGCACCACCAGAGAGATAAGTTTAGTCTCCAAGAACAGTTTGACTATACTGTATATAAAAGGAAGAAAAGTTCTCAGTGCTGTCTCACATATTGTATATCCCCACCTCTATGTTCCACTGGTGGAACTTCATTGGAGTAAACTGTATTACCACTGTACATTCTACTGACCTACAAGTATTGGATCTTCATAACAATGAGTTAAATTTCATGACGTTATCTGTTTAGAAACCACCATAAAATGTCTTTATAAAAAATCCTTCTATTTCAAAGAACATTGGATTTAACAATGCTGTTATCCTAATTACACAGTACAAAGCATGAATGTTGTCAACCTAATTGCACAGTACAAAGTGTAATTAATTCTTTATCCAACCAACCTGCAGCTGCCATAACGATCTATGTTTAATTACAATGGTTAAAGTAATAGTTAGCTGGAGATAGCCTTCTGTGAATTTAATTGTGACATGTAACCAAGGAACAGACTGAAATAACTATTGGGCACAGCGTAGTATAATCATACCTGGGAACTTTCTAAAAGAGCTGACCCTGCAACTCTTGAAGTATTAACAATTTTATAACCCACTGTGAAGATTCAATACAGTGATTTGCCAAATGTATTGCTCTAATGCCGGTCCTCATGGAAACCACGACATGTAATTATTTAAACATACACTTAATTGAGTAACCTGCATTCAAGCAGGAATATCAACAATGATATACTGGGAGCAAAAGCGCCAATCGGAAATCCTATATATGATAAGAGCAGTGTAGAATAGGAATGATTCAGCTCCAGACTGTGTGACCATGAGAATCTGCCTCTTCACCCTGAGATTGGGGCAAAAACACTAAGACTCGGGGGCCAGCACTGAGAGTTCCCATTTAAGTATAATACAGGTTATTATGAAGCATGATAGTATAAATGTCAATTCTGGGGGGTAGGCCTGTTATCTGTGATCATTATTACCCTTGAATATTAGTACATTAAATAAATTTTCCCTTAGGTTTAGCTAACAGGACACTATTGACTACATATCGGTGTAAAACATTATTAGGTATTATAACCTAAGGTTACTTCATAGTAATTGCCAGACTGTGTTGTTATATATGCATGTGATTGTAAGGGATATGTACCAGTGGCGACTCTAGAAACAATATATAGGGGGGGCACACAAGATATCACAGTCAAACTGGGGGGGCATTCATAATTTCCAAAAGTAATGTGCTATGGAATTATACTTTTGTTATTGGGCTAAAATAATACTTGATCATTCAACATGGGAAGCCTGAAGCCACAATTGAGTGCGACTAATCCTTGAAATAAATATTATAACACAATAAATAACTTTTCCACTAAATGATTTCAGGGCCTTGAACGTTTTGTCCCTTGAAGTCACTACAACTTCAGGAGGGCATTTTATCTCTGGATAAATATAAATTAAATAATTCCTACTGTAAGTTAAGTGCCAGGAGCAGATGACCAAACACACACACCAACACAGGCTCTGTCACACCAACACCCAGACACACACACCAACACAGGCTCTGTCACACCAACACTCAGACACACACACCAGGACAGGCTCTGCGACACTGACAATCAAACATACACACACACACCAGGACAGGCTCTGCCACACAGACACCCACACACATCAGGACAGGCTCTGCCACACCCACATCCAAACACACACACACACCAGGACAGGCTCTGCCACACAGACACCCACACGCACCAGGACAGGCTTTGCCACACAGACACCCACACACACCAGGATAGGCTCTGCCACACTGACAACTGAACACACACATCAGGACAGGCTCTTCCACACCCACATCCAAACACACACACACACACGGACAGGCTCTGACACACTGACACCCAAACACACACCCTAGGACAGGCTCTGCCACACTGACAACTGAACACACACACCAGGACAGGCTCTGCCACACCAACACCCAAACACACACCAGGACAGGCTCTGCCACACCAACACCTATACACACACACCCGAGGACAGGCTCTGCTACACTGATAACCAAAAACACACAAACAGCAGGACACAATCCACGTCACAGACCTCTGCATCAGGATGGATTTTTCACACTGCATTGTCGTTTATACCCCCTTAGTGTTTTTGCCCCTGCTGCCCATATATATTAATATTAGCCCCAGTTGCCGATAGCAGGTATAGATCAACACATTAACACACAAACCAAGCTTTGCATGGATAGATCAACTGAAATTCACTTGTGATCTCAGCACTGAAGGTATATATCAAGTAAACAGAATCAGACATACAAATCCTGTATTTGCAGGTATACAATAGTATATGAAACGTAGCATTGCAGGTATAGATCAAATAAATACATGGAAACAGCATTGCAGGTATTACTCAACTGAATAAGACATACAAACACTGTATTTGCAGGTATACATAAATAATGTATGGAAATATATAGATATGGATCTACAGAATAAGGCAAAAACCCAGCTTTGCAAGTAAAGATCAATTGGAATTCACATAAAAACACGTCATTAAAAGGTATATTTAAAACCCCCTAAATTACAGGCATAGATCACAGGTTGCACACCCCAAAGCCAGCCCTGCCGTCCACCCTGCCCACACAGCAATCACACTCCTATCATACCCAGGCAACCAGTAAATGCTGGTACCTAGGCATGATGGGACTGTGCTTGCTGTGATTGCTGTTAGCAATCACACTCCTATCATGCCAGGTCAGCCAGTACATGCTGGTACAGGGTGGCTGTAAGTGATGTGTAGACCCCATACTGCTGGCAGCATCAATACACAAGGGGGGCAGCTAGCTAGGTTTTAGCATGTACTGGCTGACTTGGCATGATAGGAGTGTGATTGCTAACAGCAATCAAAGTCCCATCATGCCTAGGTTCCAGCACTTACACATCCAACCAGTAAATGCTGAAACCTAGGCACGATGGGACTGTGATTGCTGTTAGCAATCACACTCCTATCATGCCAAGTCAGCCAGTGTATGCTGGTACAGGGTGGCTGTAAGTGATGGAGAGACCCCATACTGCTGGCAGCATCAATAGACAAGGGGGGCAGCTAGCTAGGTTTCAGCATGTACTGGCTGACTTGGCATGATAGGAGTTTGATTGCTAACAGCAATCAAAGTCCCATCATGCCTGGGTTCCAGCACTTACACATCCAACCAGTAAATGCTGAAACCTAGGCATGATGGGACTGTGATTGCTGTTAGCAATCACACTCCTATCATGCCAAGTCAGCCAGTACATGCTGGTACAGGATGGCTGTAAGTGATGTGCAGACCCCATACTGCTGGCAGCATCCATAGACAAGGGGGACAGCTAGCTAGGTTTCAGCATGTCCTGGCTGACTTGGCATGATAGGAGTTTGATTGCTAACAGCAATCAAAGTCTCATCATGCCTAGGTTCCAGCACTTACACATCCAACCAGTAAATGCTGAAACCTAGGCATGATGGGACTGTGATTGCTGTTAGCAATCACACTCCTATCATGCCAAGTCAGCCAGTACATGCTGGTACAGGATGGCTGTAAGTAATGTGCAGACCCCATACTGCTGGCAGCATCCATAGACAAGGGGGGCAGCTAGCTAGGTTTCAGTATGTACTGGCTGACTTGGCATGATAGGAGTGTGATTGCTAACAGCAATCACAGTCACATCATGCCTAGGTTCCAGCACTTACACATCCATGCTATCACACACACACTCATTCATTCATAGACTCATTCATTCACAGATTAATTCCCTCAATCACACATTCTCATTCAAACTCTCTCCCCACCCCTTACCTGCACTGCAGCTCCTGGACGCCGCTCACAGACTTCAGCAGAGGGCGCGGCCTCCCTCTGCGTTCTCTGGTAAAGCACAGAGGAAGCGGGACTGGAGCAGAGTCATGTGATGTCACGTGAACTCTGCTAGGTTCCGCTTCCTCTATGCAGTACAGAAGACCCTCCCACAGGTAAGTAGCAGGGCTCGAGGTGCGGCCCGCGTAAGATCGGTTGCCTTGGCTGCCGATCTTACTCGGGCCGCACCCTCTCTCTCCTCCGCGTTAAAAAAACAAAAAACAAAAAAAAACAAAGACGGGATCCAAATTCGGCAGGGGGGCAACAGGGGGGGGGCAAGGATTAACCTGGGGGGGGCAATTGCCCCCCTTGCCCCCCTGTAGCGACGCCACTGATATGTACCAACACAAATTGAACCAAATTTAACATAAACCTTTCACTACCTTGACTAATAAATAAAGACACCAACAACTTCATATTGGATAAACAGGCCGTGGTCTTTTATTTAGCTTACAATGTATCATTAACAAATTACTTACTTACATAAACTGAAACTTTCTAACCATAAAAACACTCTTGGCCCAAGCCCCAGAGTGCAACCATACTTAACCCCTTAAAGACCATCTGCCCTAAAGCTAGGAAGGTCAAATACACCACCAGTTCACCCTCTTTTCTCTTGTTTTTATATATATATAAAAAGGGGGCAACCTTAACCCAATAAAAGCCACGACAATAAAGCATTATATATTTATATATATATTTTTAATAAAGCATTAAAAGTATATATATATATGTAACGGGTTCACCAAGAGAGCTGTAGTAACTCCCAGAGATCACCCTCCTGTTGTCCCCGGAATCACTTCCAGCACCAGCCAGCATGGGCACCTTGGAACCCTGCTATGTGTACCCAATAAGTAGACACAACTACCTTGAACTGAGTACAGCAGGAATGAACAGTTTATTGTTGTAAAACATGGACTCCTATAGCCACAGAACTTCATTAACATAAATCAACATTGATAAACAGGTACATGTAGACAACCCAACCTTTAATCCCCTTTAGCTACTGAATATCCCCCTGGTAGCCATCCTGTTAATGGGATTACTTTACACATTGGAGTTCCTGCCTGTTTGGCAGCCAGGCTGGAGCCATCTCTGAGTACCTTGAGAAGCAGCTTGTCCATGTTCCTACCCTTGGCTCTCCCGCTATGCTGCTGCTCACCAGACGCTCAACGGAGGTCAGTGCAGACAGATAGCAGTTCGCTGCAGGTAAGAAACGTCACCTCAACAGGTGCTATTTATAAGGCAAATTCAGGCCCTTTGTGCAGCGTGAGTGCTAGGTGGGCAAAAAGCACAGCAAACTAAGCGGCGCAGACACCTCGAGAAAACTAAGCAGTGCGAGTGCAGCTAGAAGTTTCTTTCCCTTTTTTTTTTATTATGTAACTCCTGACCTAACCTGTTCTACCTAACCTGACCTTTACATGACCCCTCTATCACCACGTCGCCCTGACTGCTAAATTGAGTCAGGGCTATCCAGTTTCTGTTATTATTTAGAAATTAGCCAGTCATTGTAATAGTTTTCCTTGTGAATCACTGCAAAAAGCTAGGAATCCTATTTTGAAGCATTTTATCATCAGAGCATGATTTTTGTTTACTATGTTTGAAGAGTAAAGGCAAACAACAAGCTAAAATAAGGTTAGTGGGTGGAAGATTGATGAGAAGAAATTAAAAGAAGGGTCGGGTTCAAGAGCAAGAAGCAGATAGGAAATTCTCAAAGTTAAAATAAAAGTGGTATAGGAAAGTGAAAGTCAATTCTTCAAGAACAAATAGAAACAAAGTGATGGCAGATAAGAACCATTTGGCCCATCTAGTCTACCCAACCTCTGAATACTTTCCTTAATCCCTGGCCATATCTTATATCTAGTCCAGCCTTATGCCTATTCTGGATTCCAAATACAAAATTAATTATAGCATGCAAATATGAAGTTAGATGTAAAAAAAAATGAAAACTGTGTTTATGTCCATGTACTTTGATGTGCAAGAAGTTTTCAGACAAATAACATTATTGATGGAGGCCAAATTAAATGAAGTGAAAGCATAGGATTCATTGTGCCCCTGCTTTAAAGGAATTTTCTGTGGAATGAAGGTTACACATCTTTACAAAATTTTTCAGGAAGCCATTATGCGTGTTCTTGGCAGTCTCTAGTTATGTTCCAGTCAAATAACAATGTGTAGTTCTCCAAAGGGACGGCTACTTCCTGAAGTTTTCATATCCTGAGGAAACCAGAGCAAATTGATGGTGACAACATACATGAAACAGGCATCATCCATGATTACAATATTCATTTTACCAGAATTGTGTTTTGAACATTTACCTTCAACTGTTGTCAATTGACTTATTTTGCTTTCTGACCATTTTTGGATAGAGGAAGGTGGGTAAACTGGATTAAAAAAACCACACCTCCCATGTGTTCCTCTGTCCCTCTTTTCTCTTCCCTAGCAGGAGCTCACTTTTAGGCAGGTGTAAACATATCAGTATGCTTTACACAATTATTTGTTTCTAAACTACAGAAAGTTTTCATGTATACATATGTATACATAAATAAAATGTATACATACATTCTAGTACCAATTTACATAAAACCTAACAATAGCTTGATGTACCAAATGTTCAATTAATGTTTAAGTATAAAGTTATCATCTGTAGTGACTTTAGCATATGATCTGTATCCTGCCTTATGGTGAAGGTATCATTTCAGAGTCGACATAGTCATTAAGGCTGTACTGTCAAGTATGTATGTGGTTACAAGTTCATAGCTGAAACAGTTACATGAACATTTTTTATGAGTCACAAGAGCCCAAGTTCCTTATAAAACAGGATCTTTATCGCTTAGACGCCAAGCTCTGTTTGTTTAGTAGACTTAAGACCTATTCATCTCCTCTAATGATGTCAGTGAAATGAAGTAGGCAAGAAACAATTCTGGTGTTTAAATAAGCCATGCTTAATACAAAAATATAAAATACCATAATCATATACCATCATTTATAATAAAAAATCTAAAAAATGGGGAAAAAGTATGCAAAAAAGATTTTTTGTTTCACCTAAAACAACTATACATAGCTAGTGCAAATGAAAGAAAAACCAAACAAAGTATATTTTTTACAGTTTAATTATTAAGGTACATGCCATAAATGGGAGCAAAACTAAGCGTGAAAATAACTGTCATAAATTATTTATGTTCTGGAAGAACATTGCCCGAGAACATCAAACTCCTCACTTACATTTCTAGGTGAACCCCCAAAATCATGAATGTAATGGGAAAACAGGATATTGAGGTTTTTTCTTCCACCCCTTCACTTGTACACATCAGGATGAATGCTACATGTTGGGGTCTTTTCTTGCACACATAGCATTGGTTTTGGTGTCTCTCCATCCCTGGGTTTGGGGGCATTTTTTTTACTTTTGTGCATCAATTTAGTGATTATATGTAGTGGTAATGGGTAGCACTGCGGTACTGATAGTGGGTATTGTTAGATATGGTTAGACATTAGTATAGTTAGTGTAAAGTGTTAGAGAAAGGGTGTATCAGATAAAGTCCCTTGCTATTGATCGGGTAGACTAAGCAATGATTAGCGACCTTGAGGGTCATTAATTGGTGATCACATAGCAATTTATTATATTAGTAATAATATAATGTAAAAAATTAAGTATATTGTATTTTTTTTTTAAAGGGTCCAATCAAGAGTCCAATCAATATAACAAAATTGTAGTGTGTCTTTAGAGCTACAGTCGTATGAAAAAGAAAGTACGCCCTCATTGAACATCATGATAACAATCATCTGTTCCTTAGCAGGTCTAAAAATTAGGTAAATACAACCTCCGATGAATAACAACACATGACAAATGTCATGATTTATTCAACAAAAATAAGATCAAAATGGAGAAGCCATGTGTAAAAACTAAGTACACCTTATGATTCAATAGCTTGTAGAACCACCTTTAGCAGCAATAACTTGAAGTAATTGTTTTCTGTGTGACTTTATCAGTCTCTCACATCATTGTAGAGGAATTTTGACCCACTCTTCTTTACAACATTGCTTCAGTTCATTGTGGTTTGCAGGCTTTTGTTTATACACAACTTGGTTAAGGTCCTGCCACAGCATTTCATTCTGGTTATGGTCTGGGCGATTGCAACACCTTCTTTTCTTTTTCAGCCATTCTGTTGTAGATTTGATGGTGTGCTTGGGATCATTATCCTGTTGCATGACCCAATTTCGACCAAACTCTGTCGACCAATACGTTATACGGAGCAGTTCATGGTCAACTGGGACTGCAAAACAAGACCAAATCATTACCCCTCCGTGCTTATCAATTTGTATGATTTGTTTGTGCTCATATGCTGTTTGGTTTTCGTATTATGTGGTGCTGTGCATTCTGGCCAAACATCTCCACTTTGGTCTTGCCTTTCCAAAGAACATTGTTTCAGAAGTCTTGTGGTTTGATGCAACTGTTTATTTGATGTCTATTTTTCTTTGGCTAAACACCAGTGCCCTTATAAAGGGATACCTAGCAGGAAAGCTTGAGGGAGAGCTGTGTTTTTTTTTTTTTTTTTTTAGTATAAAGAGCTGTGGTTTTTAACTCCATCACTGCAGCATTCTTTACGCAAGGACACATTTGCATGTTTGTCCATCAAAAATAGCTGAGCTAGCCATTTATAATGTGTAGTTAAATGAGTAGAGGGAGGAAATCTCGTCGGTATAACTATGCATTATACAGGGCCATTCAAGCGCTTCCTGCAGTAGAGACTTACTGGGTCTGGGGGGTTCAGAAGAAGTAATTTGCTCCAGGGCTGAAATTTTAAAGATACCAAAGCACATCAATAACTTCCCGTGTGTGTGATCTATTTTTTTTTTTTTTTTCCAGGATGTAATGGATTGAAATGACCTGCTGTAAAAAATACAAAAAATCAAAAAAACAAAAACAAAATAATGTTTAAACTGTACCAAGCAATTGGGGGAACTGGATGAATAATTCCCAGCTTTTTACAGTCTAACCAGGTAATGTTTGCTATCAAAGTGTATTATTAACTAATATATTCTGTTTAAATAGTTTGGGTATTTATTGTATTATATGCAAAACACTGTAATAATATGAATTACCTTATATACCATAAAAGGTTAGCTTGGGTTTTACAAAATTGCTTTCCAAAAAAAGCATCTATCGGTTCTTATAGGTATGTTTCTCTAGATGGGGGAAAAAAAATATATATATTGATTGTGCCAAGCTAACCTTTTAAGTTATATAAGGCTCTGTGTGGTCACTCCCTGGGCCATTAACGTCCACATATACTTTTTGGCAACAAACACCTGATTTAAAAGCACTTATGAGGTGATCAACAATTAGGAGGCCATGTCACGCTCTACCCAGGCTGCGGAGCTGCATGTCTTTTGTTTCCCTGTCTTGCTGTGGTCCATTTCTGGATTTCTGTATGTTCTGTCCTGAACCTCTGATTTCTTGATTCCAGTCTTGCTCTTTGCTTCAGCTCTGTTTCCTTTATAAGGTGTGCCCCACCCATGTGTTCTGTTTGTCTCAGTCTGCAGTCTGCAGTCTACAGGTATGTCTCTCTGATATGTGTATAGATTCAGTGTTCAGTTTATTAGTACTTCCGTAGGCAGGCTCTAGCGTTAGGACCCGCCATCATTGGAGTACTTTGGCGTAGTGGTGGGCTAAGCATACTATGGCCATAAGATGTGACGGAATCTCCAATAGTTCTCATATAGTCCTAGGCTAATTCCTGTATTTATGTGTGTCAGTCTATGATGTAACCTGTGGCCTGTCCTGTCCTGCATCCCCGGCAGAGGGGTGTCCTGTCTTGAATCCCCGGTAGAGGGGTGTCCTGTCTTGAATCCCCAGTAAGGGGGTGTCCTCTCTTGAATCCCCGGTAGAGGGGTGTCCTCTCTTGAATCCCCGGTAGAGGGGTGTCCTGTCCTGTTCATGTCGGATCTTGAGTATTCCTTGTTTTGTTCCCTGTTGTGCCCTGTATTATGTATTTCTGGTTATGTTTCTTGCTTGGTCCCCTGCTCCTTGCTCTGCCCCCCCTGCTCCTTGCTCTGCCCCCCCTGCTCCTTGCTCTGCCCCCCCCTGCTCCTTGCTCTGCCCCCCTTGCTTGCTATGTTTCTCCTGTACTCTGCTTAGCTACCATACTCTCAGCCTGCAGCATCCTGCACATGATTCCAGTGCAATGTCTCATGCCTGCTCCAGGGTGCCTGCAGGATATCTCCAAGTTCTGCTCTGTTCTGTCATCATCCGCTGCTATGTCAGGGCGCTGGTATGTGGCTGCACAACCCTAGATGCCCACCGGGAGAGGGCTACCGCCCTGCACCAGGCCCTGTCCATCTCCGCTACTGCACCGTAACTCCTTCACACAATCCATAGCGTGATCACAAGCGCCACTTCAAGAGATATTGCCTCTCGCAAGATGGTGGCACCCATTAAAAAATAAACAAGTTTCCAAGAGGGTCTCTCCAGACCCTCTTGAGAACTCTGGGCTCCCTCTGCAGGTTGGATACGGGTACTGTACTTATTGGGAAATTTTTGACAGTGACATATACCAAGGGCTGTAAATTCATACCTCAAGTACAATGTGTGTGGAAAAAAACACACAAACAATGACAACCACAAACTTTGGCAAAGGCTGGTGGTAAAATTAGTGCATGTAAGGAGTTTCAAATACCACAATTTGAAATATGGCTTGATCGGTAAATTTTCAAAAAAATTCCAAGTTAAAAACCTAAATTGTACATGTCCCAGATGTGACCTTTAGCTCCAAAATAACCTTTAAAAAATATTAAAAATTAAAAGTTTATTTTTATGAGCAAATTCTAAATTTACTGCTGCTGTGCTACCTTTGTAGTGAGTTATGAAAGGGAGTACTGTATGACAAAATTAGTAATATTTCAGAAAAAGGGAAAATATAAACCTTGGTCAACATATATATCTAGACAAAGTTGCACTAATTTAATTGAGTGGTTCTCTGACACTTTTTGGGTTGCAAGAGATATTAGACATGATTATGCTGTGCAGACACATTTTACCAGGCCTTGTAATGTAAGATTGCACCAGAATGTAATGTTTGGGTTCTAGTGTTTCGGTTAATTAATAATAATTAATAAATATTAATCTTCTAATTGGTATCTCATATTAAAGAAAATCATAATATATTGTGTGATGAAACGCTTTGTTTTTACAGACAACCAGTACAACGGTCTTACTGAAAACGCCTTGGACATTCAATCTTCGTTCTACAATGGCCCAGTCAATACATATCAATCAGAACCTCCCAGGTAAAAACAACAGAAATAATGGAATTTATATATATATATATATATATATATATATATATATATATATATACACACACATATATGTTTTGTACCAGACATGAAAAATTGAAGGTGCAACCTTCTATTTTTGTGTAAAATGTATATGGGAGCCCATTTTGCAGGGACGCCAATGCATTTTATGTTTTGCAAATTAGTACATACATTCATTATTTGTTTGCGTTAAAAAAAATAGATCTCTGTCTCATGTTTCTCCTCATCCTGGCAGCCTCTACTGAAAGTTGGTAACTTACCTAAAGCAACCTAAAGCAGCATTAAAAGCTCATTTTTACAATTAAAAGCCTCTTTACTTACCTGTTGTTGCTCGCTTCCTCCTCTCCCCCTTTTCCCTGTTCTTCATACAGAAGCCAACTCTGTCCTTTAAGTGCTGTCAGATCCTTTACTTGACAACACTTTACTGCCACTTTAAGGACACTTCCTAAGTAACACTCTCATTAATGTCAATGAGAGTAGATACAGAACATTTGCAAGGAGCGTACCTACATATGCACCTTGCTCACACTTCCTGTTTTCAGTAGCCTTATCTGAGAGGAGGGAGAAAATAACTACAATTACTTAAGAATAAACCCACCAATTTCTGTGCAAAACTGATTCATCTATACTGTATAAATATATTTTGGGACTAGACTATCCCTATCGCATTTTATTTTTTTTATGATGGGATGTATTGGAAGCAGGAACATACACTGTCTCATCAAGGAAGACAAATTACTGTCCACTATGGCTGTCACAAATAATGATTATTTTAATCTTTTTAACAGATTTAGGAGGCCCCTTTCTGTATCAGGACCAGGATGAGAAGTCCTCATATTCTGTGGAAACTCCATACGGTTTCCAGTTGGACTTGGATTTCTTGAAATATGTTGATGATATTCAAAGTGGTCAGACTTTAAAGAAGGTGTCTGCCAACCGTAAACCAAGGGTGCCACGCCTGTCCACGTCATCATTAAGAAGCCCATCATGCCACACTGGTGGGTGGACATCGACAGAGTCTCTTACCTCCAGTGAGGACGGGAGATTAGGTTCTGTATTCTTCCAAAGAGTTAGAACACAATCTGGCTCCTCTGATATTAAGGAACCTTTGAGTTTGCAAAAATCCAATCCAGTTTCTCCTACACCCACGATTAACCTCTTGCCCCCTCCCTCACCAAAATCACTCTTAAGGAACCACCGTGTTGAGAAGACGCTGGTAGAGACCAGCAAGAGACTTGAACAAGAACAACTAATTTCCTCTCTAGATGTGCAGGGAAGGTCCTGCCCATCTTCAAATCTCTCCAAGCTTAGTGTTGCTAGCACAAGTTCACCAAATCTTTCTCAACAAAGCAGGAGTGGTGAACGCCATGGCATTCTGAGCCCAAGCTTCTCAGGATCCATAAGAATCAGCCCAGTAAATTCTGGTAGAAGTACTCCTGCTGCAAGCATTTCATCCACTCATTTACAGTTTGTTCGAGAACAAATGGCTGCTGCTCTGAGGCAGCTAAAAGATCTAGAAGAGCAAGTAAAAGCCATTCCGGTGTTGGAGATGAAGATTTCTACCCTAGAGAGAGAAAAACAACAGCTTCTTGCTGATCTGGAGAAGAGACATGAAGTAGGAATTGGGGGACACTTTAATGTTGTTAATTTTGAGGAAGCTGACTCAGACAAAAACCTAGACAATATTTCTGAGCAACAAATGGAGATTGATGGTGGCAAGACTAGACCAAGTAAAATAGCAGAGCTGAAACGGCTTACAGAAAAGCTAAGTGTTACAGAAAGAAATGCAAAGAACACTAAGTGTGGAACTGACCAAACATTTTCAAATCCCCCAAAAGTGATGGAAAGGCGGTGGAAATCAATAGGTGTTGGGGAGGAGCGAGACATCAATGATGTTGTTTTTTACTATAAGTCAGAGAAAGAAATCCAAGAAGTTGCTGTTGGTTGTCAAATAGAAACGCATGATGTTGGGGTGTGGGTGATGGAATCTTTGTTAGGACTAACTTGTGAGGCAGAGAAGGAGATTGAATTGCTTCAGCACACAATAGATCATCAAAAAGGAGTCATCTGTATTTTAGAAGGACACCTGAAAAATGCAACACATGAACTCGAAGAGTTGAGAGTGGCTGTTTGCTCCAGAACTAGAAAAAACATGATGGACAAACAGGTTACAGCCCAACCACAAACACAGGAAGCGTATTCAGAAACAAAGGTGACAATGCTGAGCCAGGCTTCTGGAGAAAATGTAAAAATGATTGATGTAGGAGTTAACTGTTCTTTTGACATATCTGTCACTGGATTGAGCTGCCTTTCACAAGCAGGAGATGTTGCAGCGAGCACAGAATTTATGTTAGGATATCAAGAGAAAAGTACTTGGGATAATTTGGAAGGAACTTCTGAAGCACATTCCAATTTGATAGCCACTGCAATAGAAACTATAAATCAGCCAATGCTTGACATGATTTCAAAACCGAAATGTAAAAGGACTTTGTTGGCAGAAGAAAAGGTTGGTGTTGCTAACAATAGCCAGGATATCGTGAAGCATGTTGAGACGTGTGATAAGGCTCAGGATAGAATTACAGTGGAAGAAAATGTCATAGCTGTAGGCTCATCCATCCAAGTGGAAGATGAACAGTGTATAATTAAGCAGGATTCTGCTAAAGTGTCAGAGAAGAGTGCAAGTCAGAATGAAGAGGTTGTAGATGGGAGTAGGGGCCTGGCCAGTTTGGTAAAACATGGTAAGTTATTTGTGTGAAGATTGATTTTATCACTTTTGCAGGGGGGGGGTTTGTGCAAAGGAAAATAAATTAAAGTTCATGTTTTATATTCACTGCACGTTTCTAAATTTGTATACACTATGTTGGAAAAGCTAAACGGTTCCCAAAAATCTAACTTCTTTCCAAAATATATACTTTACTTTATGTAGATAATGATGTATGTATAGTTAAAATATCACCTATCACCTTCTTGAGTTTGTGAAATAGTTTGTAGAAATAAGGCTTTGTGGTGCTAATGGATGGCTATTAACATTTTGCACAGCAGAAATAATCATGTAAACTGGGATTTTGGTTTGTTTATGTAAAACAACATTTTGCACACCTTGTTTTAACCCCTTCAAGACTGGGACGTACCTGGTACTTCCTGGTAATATGTCACTGCCAGACCGGGACGTACCAGGTACGTCATCGATGATGCGCGATCAAGCGTCGCTATGAATGCTGGGACCGCGGGGGTGGCTGCTACTGACCGCTGGGTGTCCCCAGCGATCCGTAGCAGCCACTCCCCCTTTGAAGCGAATCACGAGTACGGAATTAAAATATTTAAATAAAACTGCAGGCTTCAAGGGAAGACACAGTATGTGGACGCCGGTCCTGAAGGGGTTAACCGTGGGAGATTTATGATCCCTATATAAGAGCCCTTATGTCTCTTCTATACCATGACTGTGGTAATTATGTACATTACACTGTGACATGCAATAATCATACACTTACGAAGGTTCTCACAAAGATTCTGTCCTTTTAATGTCATTAAGTCTAGCAATATTTTTTTCTACTTCCCATAAAATTTTGTGTTAACCTTATTATTTTACTATAAATAGTTATACTTTACATAAAGTGAGTGTCAGGGCTTGGTGTGAGCGGAGCACAGCGCAGAGAGACACCAGAGATGAGGGATAGTCAGTGAAGGAAACAAACGCAAAGAATGCCAAAAGTACTCCAAACAATTTATTTTACCAGATCCAGATGGCTTGGATAAGCAGTGTAGAATCATACAATAGTCCAGATAACGTAGCCAAGGTCTAGGGTAGGAGATTATCACAAAGTTCATAAACAAGACAAGGTCAAAATAGCCAGGGAATCCTCAGAGAAATGGATATAAAGCGAAGCAAATATCCCCATACAGGGAACAAGGCACAGCTTGCTTAAGGAGCAAGCACTGTTTGAGCAGTGCTGAGGGTTTATATAGCTCTGCTAGGTTTTGACTCCTCCCGGTCCTAGAGCGCCTCCCCCTCGCAGTATCTACTCTTAGAGTGGAGCTGTCCATCTTTAGTATTCCCCGCCTTTGGCCCTGCCTCCTTCAAGGAAGATATGCCATCAGGTACCAGGACACGCCCCCCCGCCATTGCACGTGATTGCGCTCGCTTTTCGTGAGGTGAGCTTGGGTCTCGATGCAGCTCGCGGAGAGCTCCTAGTCTGGTGGTTTGGTAAGTCACAGGCCTGACAGTGAGTTTGGGACAGGTTTAAAAGGTTTTCACTGTTTATTTTTTTATTAGTATCATATTAAAAATAAAGAATAGAGAAAATATATACCATATAGTAGTAACCCTGATCATATAGCTTAAAAAATATGCAAAAAGAAGAGGAAAAGAGAAAAAGAGGGGAAAAAATGAAAAATGTCATTTACTTTTATGATCCCGCTCTTAACCCCCTTTCTTGTGATTCCCTCGAGTTTTAATTGGTACATATATCTTTTGTTATTTTTATATATTAATATTTGAAAATGTATTAAAGATTATGAAAAAAAAAAGTTTGGCAGGTCCACATTTTTTGGGTGAGCACCATAAAATTACCCACTTGTACTCATACACAGGAACTGCTCTATAGAATAGTTACTAAGGCAGAGCAACAAAATATGATGATGTATCCCAGAGCTCAACAGTATGGACGACTCCACAGAAGCGGCGGCTGGAGGCAGCCAAAATAGGGCAGAGCTGGAAAAGGGTGAAAAGCCAGCTGTGTCAAAGTTAGTTAGCAGTAAGAGTGTGGAGAATAGACTGGACTGAGGTGGGAGCAAAACACCACTCTCTCCTCCCAGATACCAAAAGCTTGCTTAGAAGGTCTGGTAATCAACTGCCATACCTGGACCATCATGGACAGGTCCAAATGTCAAAGTCTTGATTGCAAACATTTTTATAATTAATATATTTGAGAAAACATGAGGCTAATTTTTAGTTAATGCACCTCAAGTCCAATATGCACACTTTTTAATGAAGTTAAACACAGGTCACATAGTTTTACACACATATAATTTACACCTACTTTCTATATATCTTACAATAAGTAAAAAAAACTGAGTATTATATAACACTGGGTAATATTAAATAAGTGATATTAATATTACTAATATTAGTACTATCATTTTAATACCTAATTTATATATTTTCCTTCTCATATTTTTTCTAGGTACACTGAAATCTATCATGAAAAACAAGGATGGCGCATCCCAAAGTCAGATAAACAGAGAGAAAAAAAGTCTACAGTTTGTTGGCATTCTAAATGGAGAGTAGGTGTTTAATCTAAAATTAACCCCCTAAAATTGCAAACTCTATCTATGATCTATGAGTATTTGTGGCTTGATTCCCTAACAATGTAAAAAAAAAATCTTATGGAAAAAGCCATGTCTGTATTTTAAACAATCTATGCTTCTTACTGAACTATAAGAGTTATTACGGTAGTTGCTTTCAAAGATACACAAGTGTCTAGTCACATAGATGGCACCAGGTATGATTTAAAAACGAATTCTGATTTTAAAGTTGCATATGTCATAGAAACATAGAATTTGACTGCAGATAAGAACCATTCGGCCCATCTAGTCTGCATTTTTTTCCTGAACAGGGGTCATTGCACCCAACAGTTAATCAATCTTGGAGATTTTCAAAATTTGGGTGCTGATGTAACTAATTGGAATGCCTACATAGAAAATTGGCAAAATGTCAGGCTCATATGTTCGTAAAAAGAACCTCTGCTTCAGGTTTCCATCATGCCATCTATGAGGTGTCTGGTATCAATTGTGACTTTTTTTTCTGGGCACATATTTCAGTGCTATTATTTTGAAAATATCTGCCTTTTTAAAGTACAAATTAAAATATAATGAAAATAAATAATATGACATCATCAGGTTCTAAATACAAGGCAGATTATCAACTGGATCTCTAATCATGTTGCACTGAGAACAGCACAAAATAAATTAAAAAGTAAATTAAAAACCTGTTACCTGAAATCTAAAACGAGGTGTATGTGTGTTTGCTTATTTTCACTCTGGCTATCCTTATATTATCTTTGATAATATTTAACTTCTTCCAATAGCCTCTAATTTTCACCTTCTCTCTGTTTGGTGGTTGATAACAGTTATTTCTTGTGTTTCTCCTCCTGAAGTTGGAGAACTGCTTGGGAAAAACTTTAGTAACGTCAAAATACCAATCCCTTGTCTGCAGTCTGTTGTTTCTTTCATCTGCCAATTCAAATCAGATAATTCCTACTGGTGCAGCCACTTTAATGATTCATTGCCTCCTTGAACTCATGTGCCTCAATACAGGGCCCTCTGTATAAGCCTCTTGTATAGGCAGGGCCGGCCTTAGGGGTGTGCGGCCGCACAGGGCGCCATGGCAACAGGGGCGCCTGCCCGGGACTTAAATTAAAACATCATTTTTTTGTTTGTTTTTTTAACTTTATTTAACATCCTCCATGTTACAGGGGGGCAATTGCCCCCCCTAGGTTAATCCTTGCCCCCCCTGTTGCCCCCCTGCCGAATTTGGATCCCGTCTTTGTTTTTTTTTGTTTTGTTTTTTTTAACGCGGAGGAGAGAGAGGGTGCGGCCCAAGTAAGATCGGCAGCCAAGGCAACCGATCTTACGCGGGCCGCACCTCGAGCCCTGCTACTTACCTGTGGGAGGGTCTTCTGTACTGCATAGAGGAAGCGGAACCTAGCAGAGTTCACGTGACATCACATGACTCTGCTCCAGTCCCGCTTCCTCTGTGCTTTACCAGAGAACGCAGAGGGAGGCCGCGCCCTCTGCTGAAGTCTGTGAGCGGCGTCGAGGAGCTGCAGTGCAGGTAAGGGGTGGGGAGGGAGTTTGAATGAGAATGTGTGATTGAGGGAATGAATCTGTGAATGAATTAGTATATGAATGAATGAGTGTGTGTGTGATAGCATGGATGTGTAAGTGCTGGAACCTAGGCATGATAGGAGTGTGATTGCTGTTAGCAATCACACTCCTATCATGCCAAGTCAGCCAGTACATGCTGAAACCTAGCTAGCTGCCCCCCTTGTCTATGGATGCTGCCAGCAGTATGGGGTCTGCACATCACTTACAGCCATCCTGTACCAGCATGTACTGGCTGACTTGGCATGATAGGAGTGTGATTGCTAACAGCAATCACAGTCCCATCATGCCTAGGTTTCAGCATTTACTGGTTGGATGTGTAAGTGCTGGAACCTAGGCATGATGGGACTTTGATTGCTGTTAGCAATCAAACTCCTATCATGCCAAGTCAGCCAGTACATGCTGAAGCCTAGCTAGCTGCCCCCCTTGTGTATTGATGCTGCCAGCAGTATGGGGTCTGCACATAACTTAAAGCCACCCTGTACCAGCATGTACTGGCTGACTTGGCATGATAGGAGTGTGATTGCTAACAGCAATCACAGTCCCATCATGCCTAGGTTCCAGCATTTACTGGTTGGATGTGTAAGTGCTGGAACCTAGGCATGATGGGACTTTGATTGCTGTTAGCAATCAAACTCCTATCATGCCAAGTCAGCCAGTACATGCTGAAACCTAGCTAGCTGCCCCCCTTGTGTATTGATGCTGCCAGCAGAATGGGGTCTACACATCACTTACACCCACCCTGTACCACCATGTACTGGCTGACCTGGCATGATAGGAGTGTGATTGCTAACAGCAATCACAGCAAGCACAGTCCCATCATGCCTAGGTACCAGCATTTACTGGTTGCCTGGGTATGATAGGAGTGTGATTGCTGTGTGGGCAGTGTGGACGGCAGGGCTGGCTTTGGGGTGTGCAATCTGTGATCTATGCCTGTAATTTAGGGGGTTTTAAATATACCTTTTAATGACGTGTTTTTATGTGAATTCCAATTGATCTTTACCTGCAAAGCTGGGTTTTTGTGTTATTCTGTAGATCCATATCTATATATTTCCATATATTATTTATGTATACCTGCAAATACAGTGTTTGTATGTCTTATTCAGTTGATTAATACCTGCAATGCTGTTTCCATGTATTTATTTGATCTATACCTGCAATGCTACGTTTCATATACTATTGTATACCTGCAAATACAGGATTTGTATGTCTGATTCTGTTTATTTGATATATGCCTTCAGTGCTGAGATCACAAGTGAATTTCAGTTGATCTATCCATGCAAAGCTTGGTTTGTGTGTTAATGTGTTGATCTATACCTGCTATCGGCAACAGGGGCTAATATTAATATATATGGGTAGCAGGGGCAAAAACACTAAGGGGGGTATAAACGACAATGCAGTGTGAAAAATCCATCCTGATGCAGACGTCTGTGACGTGGATTGTGTCCTGCTGTTTGTGTGTTTTTGGTTATCAGTGTAGCAGAGCCTATCCTCGGGTGTGTGTGTATAGGTTTTGGTGTGGCAGAGCCTGTCCTGGTGTGTGTGTTCAGTTGTCAGTGTGGCAGAGCCTGTCCTAGGGTGTGTGTTTGGGTGTCAGTGTGTCAGAGCCTGTCCGTGTGTGTGTGTGTGTTTGGATGTGGGTGTGGAAGAGCCTGTCCTGATGTGTGTGTTCAGTTGTCAGTGTGGCAGAGCCTGTCCTGGTGTGTGTGGGTGTCTGTGTGGCAGAGCCTGTCCTGTTGTGTGTGTGTTTGGATGTGGCAAAACCTGTCCTGATGTGTGTGGGTGTCTGTGTGGCAGAGCCTGTCCTGGTGTGTGTGTGTGTTTGGATGTGGGTGTGGCAGAGCCTGTCCTGATGTGTGTGGGTGTCTGTGTGGCAGAGCCTGTCCTGGTGTGTGTGTGTATGTTTGGTTGTCGGTGTCGCAGAGCCTGTCCTGGTGTGTGTCTGAGTGGTGGTGTGACAGAGCCTGTGTTGGCGTGTGTGTGTCTGGGTGTCTGTGTGGCAGAGCCTGTCCTGGTGTGTGTGTGTATGTTTGGTTGTCAGTGTCGCAGAGCCTGTCCTGGTGTGTGTGTCTGAGTGTTGGTGTGACAGAGCCTGTGTTGGTGTGTGTGTCTGGGTGTTGGTGTGACAGAGCCTGTGTTGGTGTGTGTGTTTGGTCATCTGTTCCTGGCACTTAACTTACAGTAGGAATTATTTAATTTATATTTATCCAGAGATAAAATGCCCTCCTGAAGTTGTAGTGACTTCAGGGGACAAAACGTTCAAGGCCCTGAAATCATTTAGTGGAAAAGTTATTTATTGTGTTATAATATTTATTTCAAGGATTAGTCGCACTCAATTGTGGCTTCAGGCTTCCCATGTTGAATGATCAAGTATTATTTTAGCCCAATAACAAAAGTATAATTCTATAGCACATTACTTTTGGAATCATGTGATATCTTGTGTGCCCCCCCTATATATTGTTTCTGGAGTCGCCACTGTGTATTAGGCAATTACCAGCAGCTCAGATTCGGGGAATGAATGATACTTTTGTTCAACACAAGCTTTGTATACAGTTCATCAAGGTGAATGTTCAAACATATAAAGTCCACCTACCAGAATCATATGCATTCCAGGCAGCAAACATTGTGACATTTATCATATAGCAGATGTTTTTGCAGACTTAACCTTCTGCAGTAAACTGCAGTTTCTTCAACTGAGTGCCACCACAGCTTGGGTAATTCCAGGGTATGCACAGGACCCATAACACTGGGGTTTCCGCATCTGATGTTGCACTCGCCAGCACCCATGCAGCAATTCACTTGGTTCATGCCTTCTGCCCACCAACCATATTAGTGCTTTACCTTAATTTTCCACCACATGCGACAAAACCCTGTTAGTCGAGGGCTGTAAATGTCACTTCTCAGGCTCAGGATCACCAATTTGCAGCAAACTGATCTGTGCATTTGTAAATAAAACACACACATAGCCCAAAACAAAATCATACAATCAAAGTCTAGCCCTGTCTTGCTTTATACTTTGCTGTGGGAACCGGGGGGGGGGGGCGGGTGAATCTTCTAAGCAGTTATCTACAAAATGTAAAAAAGAGAACGGTTATCTAAGATTTTGTATTTTAATCCTTAGATACGAGAGTACGTCAAGTGAAGATTCCAGTGACAATGAAGGGGGTAGCTCATCTGACAAAGTATATGAAGATAGTTCAGACAGTGAGGAAATGATGTATGTTGAAACATCTGAGGAAGAAATGAATGTGAATGTGGATGACAATGATCTTGATGTAGAAAACTGTGCGGAGAAAGAGATGACAAAAGAGGGGAAAGAGAAGAACAAGAGAGAACAAGATAAAAACCCATCCCATAAGGACACCAAGGAGAAGTGAGTAAACTGCAATGAAACATTTGTGCCTTTAGAGTGTGAACTCTAGCAAGCTATATAAATAAATGATAAATAAATATGCCTGCTTTCATCCCTTAACCCCTTCAATCCCCTATAGACGTACCGGGACGTCCAAAAAACGCCCACAAAGATGTGTCAGGGACATTTGCCGGCTTTCTGCTGTCCGATCGCCTGTAACAGCTTCCGGCATGAAAGCCGGTAAGCTGTTACCGGTAAACTGCCCGATCGCGCGATCGCGCAGTTGCAAACGCGCGATCGGGCATTCCCTTCCGGGTTACGTCACTGCTGACGTAACCCGGAAGGTCATCGGAGGACAGGATATCCCCTGCGGGGATATCCTGCCCTCCGATGAGGCACAGAGACGCTACGATCTCTATGCAGGTCTGTGAGGACCTGCATAGAGATCACAGTGTGATCGGTGCAGGGGGATCACGGGGAGGGGAGTGAGAAACCATGTCTCTCACTCCCCCTCCCGTCCTGTAAGAGAAAAGCAGAAAAAAAAAACGGTTAGTCATTTAAAAATAATATTAAATAAATCATTAAAATAATAATATAAATAATACTAAAAAAAATTATAATGTCAGCTGTGATGTCACTGTGACATCACTGGTATGTTCAGGAGGTCCCTAGGAGGACCTCTAACCATTAATGTGTAAAAAAAATATATAAAAAATACAAAAAATGTAAAAAAAATTAAAATTTAAAAAAATAAAAAAAAAAATATAAAAAAAGATAATAAAAAAAATTCTTAAAAAACCTTACATCCCATTGCCCTAGCATAACATCTAGCCAGTATAACCCTCCTGCCCCCGTTCACAACCCCCAAACCCGTTAAGCCATAGGCATAAAAATTATACAAAATTGTAGACCTAATAGAACGCTCCCTGGTGCTGGGAAAGTCTGGAAAATCTATATAAATTAGGTATTTCTGAAATCAGGACACCTGAATTGATAAACTTGGAGGGGATTTTCCATCACTTTACCTAATTTTGTGAGGATTCAGAGGGAAAATGTAAAAAAAAATTCGTTTGTCTAATCTTCGCTAGTTTTTACTAAATTTCTCATTCTAAATTTTCAGCTAATCATCCAACTATGGTATCAAACGAAAGCTCTATCTCTCCTTGAAAAAACAATATATAGTTTACATGGGTACACTATTCACAGGAAAAGAGAATCATCGCTAAACCGACATACCCCAAAAAAGGCAAAATTGCTCTGGGCTTTGAGGTACCAAAAACCCCTGGGATTGAAGGGGTTAAGAACCAGTGCTGTTTTATGCTATAGGACCAGAGCAACTTTTGTGTCTTTCTTCAACCGTCATTTCCCTATTTCTCATTTAGTGTACCCACAATAATTATATTTTTTGGGACTCCTTTTTAAAAATAAATATATTAATCGTCTATATAATTTTTTCTGAAAACAATTAAAAAGGGGGAAGGGGTTAAAAAAAAGTATTCATAGTTCTAAAATACCAACAATATAATCTTTTACTTGCCCAGGTTTGAAATGCACCGTATATTCATATTTTCAATTATGTTTTTAAGCTCCCACTTGAATCTAACTAATAAGCCATCACACTAACTACCCAATATATTCCACACATTACATATCAAAAATTAACTTCTTAAAAAAAATGTTTGACCCTGGGAGTCACTTTTTCTCACTGCTTGAAAGGCAGTGCTTGCAAGCTTTGCCTTTGTCATTTGTGTCAGTGAATGTGATAATTTTGCTTGCTTTTTAATGATCACAGAGTGTATTTCCTTACTTTTTCCATTGTTCACATTAGCCTGCTTATAGTATAACTATAGTTGTCTGTATACTCATTTCCTCATTTTCCTTATGGACTGGTCACAATATAAAGTTATTAAACCTACCATGAGAAAGGCAAAACCTATTTTCTAAGGATTTGCATGATTATTCCTCCCTCTGTCATGGTATATCTCCCCAACCAAGTTACCAATTGTTTATTGGTTAAGACAGCCTTTGTGTGGTGGTTACTTCATAACATGATGCCAACGGCCACTTATCGCAGCTTCCATGCTTTTAGCTTTAAAACAAAATTTCTCCAAAACGGTTACACTGATTTGAAGAGAAAAAAACAACCTATAGCTAGATTCAGTAGATAAATGTACGTACGCTAAAAGATGCATGGCTGGGTAGGTATGAAGTAGTGTAAATGTCTACTTGCTGTCAGCTCCTGTAAACATTGTCATTGTTCTAATTGCTGTAGGATAATAGGATGTTTATATCTTACAGCATAGGTCTAAGTGTGAAGATAAGAGAAGCCTCCACGGTTGTTAATGCGAATTTACCGAACTCCAGTCCCATGAAATCCAAAGAGGTTGTAAGTAACTTTCATTAATAGAGAGCATCCCTTAAAGGGTTAGTCATCTGACCTAAATAACTAAATTTTCTATATGTTCTTACACTCCAGCAACCAGCAAAAAAACCCATTCTACAATCCCTGTTATTATTAACAATCTTAAGCAAATCTCCGGACGCTTTTTGAATTCCCATCATTTAGTCATCATTGTTATGTTTTCCACACCATAAGCAGAATGGAGTAGGAGTCAAGGTGTATGTGTTATAATTTTGGCCAAGATAAAGGTAAAATATGGCATTGTCTGACGATATTGTATTATCTGAACTAGATAATACAAACCAGATAATACAATATATCAGTGGCGGCTGGTGGGTAATTCCAATGGGGGGTTCACAATATATACATTTTGAAAATGAAATGTACATTTACTACTTAATGTACAGGTTAAAATACATTTTCCTAAATTAACCCTGAAGACCCCATCAACCGTAACTGCCCCTATATTAACCCTAAACACCCCATCAACCATAACTGCCCCTAAATTAACCCAAAAGACCCCATTAAACATAAATGCCCCTAAATTAACCCTAAAGACCCCATTAACCATAACTGCCTCTAAATTAACCCTATACACCCCATCAACCATAACTGCCCCTAAATTAAACCTAAACACCCCATCAACGATAACTGCCCCTAAATTAACCCCCGCCTCCCCTAACTTTCAGCAGCCCAAATATTAATTTTATACTCACAGATGAGTTGCTGAGCAGTGTAGTCATCAGGAAAGGGGCAGGGCCAATCGTTAGAGTGACTGCAGGGATTGCAGTCAGACAACGGGGAGGGTGGGGAGACTCCAGGCTGGGCGGGGAGTGTGGTGGCCGGGAGCTGACGGCTGGGAGCTCCTCCCCCGATCACACAGCTTTTACTGTGCGAACAGAGATCAAATGGGCAGCTCAGACAGCGCTTTAGCAAGCGCGGCAGCAATTGAGCCAAATAGGGTCTCTTCCTATCGCACATGCGATAGGCATAGGCAGGCTACATCAGGGGACAGGAGGCTTCATGGCACGTGAACCCCAAAGAGCAAAGGGGGAAAAATTGCAAAATTCATCAAAAATCCATTTTAATCTAAATGGAGTTTTGATGAAGTTTGCAATTTTTTTTCCTTTTGCGCTTAGGGGTCCACGTGCGCATGTTTACTTTAAAACACTTTGTTACCCAAATGTGGTTTTATGTTACAACTACGACATGTCTGTTATTTCTTTTCAGCTTTCCAGCTATCATTTGGTCCAACAAGAATGGTTCAGAGTATCCAGCCAGAAATCATCTGTGGCTGAAAAAGTGTCCTCCTATCTGCAGGCTTTCCATGATCTCTCAAAAGAGATGCTCAGCCATGTGGTAAACCTCACAGATGGAAATGGGAATACAGCCCTTCACTACAGTGTTTCCCACTCAAACTTCTGTATCGTTCAGCTGCTGCTTGAAACTGGTAAATTATTAAAAATAAATAAATATTACTGTGGATTGGAAATATATGTCTATGGCCTGATGTCACTGGAATCCAAACCAATGTTACACATTATATTTTTTAATTTTGAACAAATAGTTACCCTGAGCCAATTGTAGAATTTGAAAGACTTACAACATTTTCGATCCCATCTGATAACCCTTCTGCATATATGAATCCCTCTCTAGTGCACTTTATCCATTTCAACATTCACAGGTCCCCTTTTCTGCCTGCTTGTACCATAACACCTCCTCTAAACTTACCCTTCTTACAAAAGGGGAAGCTAAAAATGCTAAATTATGTGACTGCATAAGACTTTTTTTTTCAAAACAAAACCAAAAAAATTCTACTGCGGATTCAGCTCAACATTTAGCCTTTTGAACTGGTACGATTTATTGGTTCCTTTCTTACCCCTATACTAATTTATATTACTTTTGTCACTCCACCACTTTAATTGTTGAACATACTAATTCCTTATTGTTTAACCCATAGGTCAAAGTCTGGTTTTTTTTTTTCTCCATCTAGGAGTCTGTAATGTTGATCGTCAGAATAAGGCAGGATACACGGCCATAATGTTAGCGGCTCTGGCAGCTGTGGAAAAGCAAGAGGACATGGAAATTGTTTCTCGGCTGTTCAGTCTGGGAAATGTCAATGCCAAAGCAAGCCAGGTGACCTTTTTTTTTTTTTTTTTTTTTTATAAACTTCATTTGGCTTTAGTTAGGAGGGTTTCAGAAGCAGCGCCAATGGTTATAGGTTGTTTAAACAAAGCAAAAAAATACAACATATTACATATACTACAAGCAGGACAGACCGATAACTTATTTTTTAGGGTAAATCAATGTTTATTGAAATTTTTCAAATATGTGGGATACAGAAAAGAAAGGGGAGGGGAGCGAACAAACCGTGACATCCCAGTTGGTACACATCAAAACAATATCACTCCAACAGCCCACCCCCCGACAGTGGCCCGCATAGCGACAAGATAACAGCAGGAGACCCTTGACCGACACATGTCTTAAGCAGCGCGCCTAAGAGAGGGAGTGCGGAGCCGCAAAGGTTGCTAACTTCAGCTCTGAATGGCCTCGGTGGCCTTAAGCGCTAGATGAGCGCAACTACCGGCGTAGAGGCGCCAGGGATGAAGCAGCCTGTCAAGGGGAAACCCTGCACGAGCATACTGCCCACGTAACAGCAGAGAAGAGAACGGGGGGTTGAGCGGGTAGAGTCAAGAGCGGCACGCGATGGAAGTCAGGCGCGGGGGAAGAGGGAGAAAAAAAAAGGGAACAAGGGGGGGGGGGCAAGAGGAGGGGAGAGGACTGGGGATGTGGACCAGAGCGCTACAATATCGTCGGGCAGAGGGCCAAGACAGAAGGGCTATAGATTAGTCCGCAGACACCTGGGACAGCAAGGAACGGGCGCGGGGACCAGAGGCATAGGCCAGCCAGTGGAACCAAGTGCGTTGGTATCTCTCAACCGCATTTGAGGCCGACAGGGCCAGTTCCTCCAAGGAGCGCTTATTGTCCACCCGGAGGAACCATTCCCTAAAAGAGGGAGGGGAGGGATCACCCCAGTGTAGAGGTATGAGGGCCTTAGCGGCCGTGATCAGGTGCCTAACAACTGTCTTTTTGTACCAGGAGAAGGAGAACGTCATATGTTGTAGGAGGTAATACTCCGGGGTGAAGGGGAGGACCTTGTCAGTGAGGGACTGTGCGCAGTCGTGCACGGCGGACCAGAAGGGAGCGATACGGGGGCAGTTCCACCAGAGATGGAGGAGAGAGCACGGGGACTCCCCGCACCTCCAGCACTCGTCCGTCGACCCAGGCCGGTAGCGAGACAACACCGAAGGCGGGCGGTACCAAAGAGCTAGCAGTTTATAAGACATCTCCTGGTCTTTAGCGCTGAGAGAGCAGCGATGTGCAAAGATGCACATCTTGCTCCATTGTTCCTCAGTAAGGACGACCTGTAGCGCCGTCTCCCACCTCCCCATGAATGCAGGGGGTGAGGGGGTCAGGGCGGACAGGAGGAGGCTGTAAAGTTTGGAGATACCGTGGGATAGAGGGGCATCCATCACACACAGGGACTCAAAAGGGGAGAGGTCACGCAGCACGTTATGCTTCCGAGCCAAGGAGCGATAAAAGCTTTGCAGTTGCAGGTAATGAAGCCTAGCCAACAGAGAGGTCGTCCCCTGGCCGACAAGGTGTTCCAAGGGCTTAAGCCCCGCAGGGGTCACGAAAGATCGTAATCTCGGGACACCCTCCGGAGTCGCTGCAGGGAAAAGATTGAGTCCCAGCCCAGGCGGAAAGTCGGGATTATCCCTGAGCGGAGTGAGTGGGGAAGGGACTGAAGAAAGCCGCGTAATGCGGAGCAAGGAGTGCCAGACCCGTAGCGTAGCACACATGAAGGGATGAGGGGAGGCAAGACGACGCGCCGTATCCACAGCTAGCCAGGGGAGGGAGGAGATCGGGAGGCCCAGCAGCGCGCTCTCCACTCCCACCCACTGTTTGTGGGCCGGGGAGCGGGTCCACTCCACAATACGCAGCAAATGACAGGCGCGATAATACGTCCGCGGGCAGGGCAGGGCGAGGCCACCCCTAGACTTGGGGAGGATCAGCGTAGCGAAACCGATGCGTCGCGATCGAGGGCCCCACAAGAAACTGATAAAGGCGGAACGGACAGAGGAGAAGAAAGAGGGTGGGATGGAGATTGGCAAGGTTTGAAACGGGTAGAGGAGGCGAGGCATAACATTCATTTTGATGGTGTTAACCCTACCCAACCAGGATACCCTAAGTCTCGACCACCTGAGCAGGTCAGATCGAATCGATTGCAAGAGGGGGGGGAAGTTAAGGCTAAAGAGGCGAGAGAAATCATCTGACAGCCAAACACCCAGGTATTTCAGCTGGGAAGGGCACCACTTAAAAGAAAAGGAAGCAGCCAGGGAGTCCCTGTCCGCTGGGGATAGGTTGACATTGAGAATCTCCGACTTGGACATGTTTATTTTAAAATTAGAAAGTTTCCCGTAATCAGAAAGCTCCTTCAGGACGACCGGCAAGGATAGACGAGGCCGGGTGATGGTGAACAGAAGGTCATCGGCATAGCCCAAGACCTTGTGGCTTGACCCCCCTGCCGTCAGACCCTGAATGTCCGGGTTTAACCGAACGGCCTGGAGCAGGGGTTCCAAGGAGAGCACAAACAGCAGGGGCGACAGGGGGCACCCCTGCCTCGTGCCGTTAGATATAGGAAAAGGGTCCGAGAGAGATCCGTTGATACAGAGGCGAGCCGTAGGAGATGCATAGAGTGACTGGATCCAAGTCAGCAGGCCGGGGCCAAAGCCCATGCGCCGGAGAGTAGCTAACATGAAGGTCCAGTCGACCCTATCAAAGGCCTTCTCGGCATCCGTAGAAAGGAGGATAGTGGGGAGGTTGGAACGCTTGGCCAAATGAAGGAGGTTCACAGCGCGGATGGTACTGTCCCTAGCCTCACGACCCGGAACGAACCCCGTCTGGTCAGGGTGCACAAGTTTCGGCATGAAAGGGTTGAGTCGGGTGGCGAGAATTTTGGCAAAAAGCTTGAGGTCCGAGTTAAGGAGGGAGATCGGCCGGTAGCTGCCACAGTTCTCGGGGTCCTTACCGGCTTTGGGGATAAGAGTGACAGAGGCGGATAGGGTGTGGGCGTGGATGTGACCACCCCGTAGCAGAGAGTTAAAGGCCTCAACATACCGTGGGCCCAGTTGGTCGCGGAACCGCGAATAATACTTAAGGGGAAACCCATCAGGGCCGGGGCATTTCCCGGTCGGGGACGACCGGATGGCGAAGAGAAACTCCGGGAGGGTAATAGGGGCGTCTAGCCCGGCCGCATCATCAGCAGAAATGCGCACACGGATCGTGCGTTGCAGATAATCCGCAATTTGTGATTCCCGATCCCCAGTGGAGCGGGGGCCCAACGGAGGAGCGATGTTATACAGTTTTGTGAAGAACTGAACAAAACTCTCCGAGATATCAGAGTGAAGAAGACACACCCTGCCAGCAGCGGAGCGGATTTTAGGGATGTAGGTCAGAGTACGAGAGGCCCGGAGGGCCCTCGCCAAGTATCTCCCAGGCTTATCTCCATGTTCATGGAACAACGCCCTAGAGCGTTGGTAGGCTCGCTGGTGCCTGGCGTTCAAGATCGAAGCCAGTTCCCCCCGCAACGACACAAGCAGCTGCAGGTCGTCCCCCGAGAGAGAGTCCTTGTGGGCCCTCTCCGCGTCCGCAATGCGCAGACAGAGAGAGGCTATCTTTTCCGCATCAAGTTTCTTGCGCCGCGAGCAGATGCGGATAAAGTGACCCCGAAGCACACTCTTGTGGGCCTCCCATACCGTAAGGCTGGGGACATCACCCGTGAGATTCTCGTCAAAATAACTGGTGATAGCCTGGATCGTATCGGCACATACCGAATCATCAGATAACAGAGATTCATTGAGGCGCCAAGAGCGCCGAGAAGGCCGAACGAGAGGTGAGTCAATCGAGAGGAGCACCGGGGCATGGTCCGACCAAGTGGTGATGCCGATGCGGGCACGACGGACGAGCGCTGCATAGTGGTAGGGGAGGAAAAAATAGTCGATACGGGAGTAGGAGCTGTGCGGCGTCGAGTAGAAAGTGTAGTCTTTAGTCGTGGGGTGGAGGGCTCGCCAGCAGTCTACCAGGCGGTGGGAGGTCAGCAAGGAAGAGACCTTTCCCAGTACATGTCGAGGGATATGAGAAAGACCCGTAGAGGTGTCGAGAGCAGGGTGTAGAGGGACGTTAAAGTCTCCGCCTAGGACCAGGACGCCCTCCTGAAAGTCTCGTAGTTTAGTAAGCACCTGTCGGAGGAGAACGTGTTGTCGCCTGTTGGGGAGGTATATGTTAGCGAAAGTGTATTTTTGATTGGCGATAACCCCTTTTAACAGAAGGTAACGCCCCTCGGGGTCGGAGCAGACGCCAACCTCCGAGAAGGGAAGACACTTGGAGAGGAGAATAGCCACGCCTCTAGTTTTGGAGGAGGGATTGCTGCTGAAATAGCCGGTAGGGTAGAAGCGATCTGAGAGCCTAGGGGACCTGTCAGAGAGGAAGTGCGTCTCCTGAAGGAACGCTACGGATAACTTATTTTTTGCTTATCTTCTACATCACTATACTATCTTTCTCTTGTTTCAGGCTGGTCAGACAGCACTGATGCTAGCAGTGAGCCACGGAAGGCAGGAAATGGTACAAGAATTACTTTCAAGTGGAGCCGATGTAAACCTTCAGGATGATGAGGGATCGACAGCACTGATGTGTGCCAGTGAACATGGGCGCTCAGAGATTGTGAAATTGTTATTAGCACAAGCTGGATGTGATGTTACCATTACTGATAATGTAAATATTAAGATCATTGTAATCCACTGTAATGGATCTCACAATACAAAAACATTATCACTATAATGTTTAATTTTAGAGTGTATGTCATTAAAAAATGACAGAACACAATGATCTGGTTGACTGACAAACAAGATTTTATGTCCAAAGTAATATTTTAGAATGTAGCTCTCCATCTGCTTCTTGGCTCAGCTGTTTGCTTTTATTAGAATTATTGTAGGCTAGTTCAGCTTAAAAGAAAAATGTGAACCTGTCTAAAAACACTGACAACCAAAACCTTAATTTTCTGGAAACATCCTGGCTGATTATGAAGGGTTCAAATCTCTTTGGAGGTTAAAACAATGCTTTGGTCTTTTCTTCAGGATGGGAGTAATGCATTGTCTATAGCTCTGGAGGCTGGACAGAATGAAATTGCCATGTTACTCTATGCACATATGAATTTCTCCAAGCCACAATCACTGGTAAGTGGGTGATGAATAAAAATAGTACTGATATCAGCCAACATATGAGGAAAATGTTAGTTGTTGAACAAGTGTTATAAAAGTGGAAAAAATAACTACCTTCTCTCCTTCACTCACAGTACAGTTAGCAGGGTCTATCTGTTGCTCCCAAGTGTGATCTAGGTCTTATGTCTCATAGCCTCTCTTCCCTTCTGTTGTTGTAGCAAGAATGTATCCCTATAATCACTAGATGAGCACCATGACCCATTCATGAGTTTGTTTAGCTGCTAAGGACTAGGGAGGACCCAAAAAGTATGTTGGTGCTATTATTAGGGAGGGTTATTTATTAGCTGCATAGAAATTACAAAGGAAAATCTCCCCCTCACCCATGGATCCGAAGACCTTTAGGGATCGCCCCATGAGGACCGTCATAAACCTCTCAGGTCTGAAAGGCCACTCTCCTATTAGGATGGAGACATCACTTTTCATGCATGTGTATGTAGCATGAACCCCCTCAGAACCCCCTAGTCTGTAGCTACAGACCTAAGCAAAGCCTCATTGTGACTAAGGAAGTTTGTTGTAAAGAATATCTCAAAATGCTTAAATGAGTTTAAAACAACCAAACCTAACAGAGCAACAAATCAGCACACAACCAGCAAATACTATTTAAAGGCACCTATCTGAGGCATAAATATTGGGAATTCTTTCACACTATATGGCCATATATTGCTTAGCCTGTCACTCTCTTGCAATTCAACCCCTTCAGTATAGGATTATTTTTACACTACAGGACAGCAGATATTTCCGTGTTTTTACTATGTCTATTTACCTATTTTACATGATCAATGTACCCACACAAATTTTTTTCAGCTCAAGTAGGGCTTTCTGTTGAAACAATATTCATAAATGTAAAACATTATTTTGTATCTATAAAATAAAAAAATGTATATAAATTATACACAGAGCCAATGGAAAAAATACCCAAAATATAATAAAATGCCATGATTTGTAATTTACCCTATATGCCTAGGATTTTCATCTATTTTGTCTGTTATAAGACAAATAGTTGTACACCCTTTTTTTCTTTTCAAACTTTTTTTTCTTTCAAACTTTATTGGGACTAACTTAAATAGTGGTCACAGATATCCAAACTACCCCATAACAGTATATGTTATTGTAAAGAAGACAACCCAAGGTATTGACAATTTTTAGGGCAGTCATTTTACCTCCAATCTCTTCCAAATTACCGTACCTGGGAACTCTCCGGGTTTGACCTGGATGACTCACAGTGAAGCCCCCTTGTCACCCCCAATCCAAAGCGGGATCTTGACACACCCCGCTCCCTGGCCATTTCCCCTTTAAATGGAGGTGTTTTCTTTGACGCCCTCAAGAACACCCCTGACGTCATCAGGAACGCCCACTGGTGTCAGTGGGCAATCCTTGCCGCAAGGGAAGGCTCCGTGTAGCCAGAGTTCAAAAGTTCCCAGGTATGCAAATTACCCTTCCTGAATTACTATATTTTTTCCTAAAAAAGTAGTCAACAAAGTGTATTATTGTATAGTTTGACTTTTCATTTTTTAGGTAACTGAAGAGCATTATAAGGGATGGGAAAGGGATTTTTAAAAATGTCCTTGCCAGTGTCAAAACTTCATGACATAGAGAATACGTCCTTGCTACTCAAGGATCAGTTTTTTGTGAAATATGCCCTACGTCACAGGTCATTACAGGGTTAAAGCCCCCTCTTGACAACGTTAATGTGTCACTCATGTGGTTGGTGGGGTGCTTAACCCTACGGTCTGGTCAGAACCTGCAAAAAAAAGCATATATAATCAGATTTTGGGGTACTGTTGCAATTATTATGTACATATAAGAAAAAGCAAGGAATCGGAGCACACCCAGCTAAAAGCATGAATATTGGTGATGTCATCAAGTTATATGGTCACATATTGCTTACCCCACCACCATGTCAAAGCCCAGTTTTGGTGATTCCTATTTAATCCTAACATGGCTGTATTGCTTACCATGGAGCACAATCAGTGGGACTGCAGTTCCTTATAACGAACTAGCAGAAGGCCAATATGGAAATAAGAAAACAGTGCTGTAGTTGAGAGAAAAGAGAGTATCTTAGCCAAACATATGAGAATCACACAGTCATCATTATCACATGACTAGTAACTTATTGAGAATGTTTCCAAGGTGCCCAATAGATTAATATGTTTATTAAGATCCTGTGACTCTCATATGCTTGGTCCAGAGCCAGGCTTTCTTTTCTATCCCTATCATCTCTAATACAAAATAACATTCTTTTTTAACTTAAGCACAAAGAGTTAATTCTGCATGCAAGCAAAACATGATATCAATGGGAGTATGTCCTGTCACTGATTGACAACTTAATCAGCCAATCGATGGCAGGAAGGTGTTCCCTTTGAAATCAATGGGAAGACTGTACACAAAAGCAGCACTAAACAGACCCGGCCTGCATGCAACAGCAAGGATCTGACTAGAGGAGAGTACATAACGTGCAGGGAGATCCATTGAGACATCGGGCAGGGAATTTAGCTGGTGGGAAAAGGGGCAAATGCATTTGGGGGGTTCTGCATAATCTTCTCATGCGGTTCAAAAGTGGAACACATGAAAAATCTAAAAGGGTCAAGGCAGCTATCGTATGCATTAAACAGCAGATAAAAGTGCAAGGAATTTTTTTTATCTTTGGAACCTACCTGATTTTCTGTCACATTAGACTTTCTTCAAAAATAATACGATTAAGTAAAAAAAAAACTAGTTTTCCATGAATATCTTAAATAGCTAGTAAAATGTAAGCTGTTTATAATGTTTTCCCCTGTATCTATCTATCTATCTATCTATCTATCTATCTATCTATCTATCTATCTGTCTGATGCTTACAGTGCCATTTATGCTTAACATTTCAATTAATTATGTTGTGCATCCTACACAGTATAAAAACAGCCTTTTCTCCTCTCTTTTGGCAGGATTCAGACGTGACGGCATTGAGTAAATCCGCAAGTATGCCTGTGAAGTCGGAATAGAAAATGTGAAACTGGAATATTTAATGTCTTTTTTACAGCACAAATAAATTTTGTATTCTATGTATCTCTTGTTATAGAACAAAGCACATTATACAACATCCATTTAGAGAACAATACCACTAATACTCACTTCTACAATGTACTTTTTTAGTATGTAGGCAAGGCCAGCTTTAATCATGTTTGCTTTCATGTTGAAAAGGGCTGAAGACCATGTTGTACCTGTATCTGAGAGACAACACGTATTAAATTGGCAGCATTTGAAAGTACAAGTTCAGAACCACTGTTTTAATTTTAAGCTAAAATGTTGTATTTTCTATACTAACACCTTGAATATATATATATATATATATATATATATATATATATATATATTAATGCCCCATATAACAAAATCCTATACAGAATTATTTATGTGAGCAGATAACTATTTCAACATTGTTTTGTGTTTGTTTTTACTAATAAAGAAACACATGAGGTTGTAAGGGACATGAGCATAAATTCATATACATAAATACTTAACCAAATAACTACACACACTGATAAATAAAAACAAACACATGCTTGGATGAAACAGGCCGTGGCTTTTATTTAGTTTATCAAACATACATACTTCAATGTAACGAAATAACCTTTCAACCATTGTAACATAAACATAACAAGCCCTTGGCACAAGCCCAGGGCATCCGTAAAATCACATAATCTTGCCAACCGCCATAAAAGCCAGCCGGCATAACTTAAACTTACAGTTCCCCCTAGAGATATAGGGTAACTATACCCCGATAAAAGCCACGACAAAGAACAATAATATAATACAGGGTGGGTGGGAGGGCGCATCTTCATTAATTCCTCCATGGAGTCTTCAGCTCACCAGCCTCGCCACTGCTCACCAGACTCAGAGGTCAGTGCAGTATCGGCTCAGCGGTTCGCCAGGTAAGTGCGCAAAACCCCTCACAGCAGCACTATTTATAGGCGGTTTTCCCGCCCATTGCGCAGCGCGAGGCGCCCGCGAGGCAAGCACGCGGCAGCACGCGACCACTAAAAAGCGCGGCAAGGCGCTAACGCATGCGCAAAGCGCAATTACTTACATAACCTTCTAATTTTTTTTTTTTTTTTATATAAACTTCTGACCTTTCCCTGACCCCACAGCCTATCCCTAGCACTAACAACCTGACCTTTATTTGCCCCCACAACCTCATGCCAGCCTGCCTTATGGTTGCAGGCTTTATCATGAGGTTGTAAGGGACATGAGCATAAATTCATATACATAAATACTTAACCAAATAACTACACACACTGATAAATAAAAACAAACACATGCTTGGATGAAACAGGCCGTGGCTTTTATTTAGTTTATCAAACATACATACTTCAATGTAACGAAATAACCTTTCAACCATTGTAACATAAACATAACAAGCCCTTGGCACAAGCCCAGGGCATCCGTAAAATCACATAATCTTGCCAACCGCCATAAAAGCCAGCCGGCATAACTTAAACTTACAGTTCCCCAACCGCCTCAAATGGGCTCTAAATGACCATTTGAGGCCCTACCCCACCACACCACGGCCTGTTCAACCATACATTGCAAATCTACATTCAATATGTCATTACCAATATCAGACAGATGGACCCCATCCTGTCTATATAAACCCATACATCCACCTTCCAAATCTGTATGCCTGAAAGAAAAACCTCCTACCAATAACATAAATTTTTCCATTGCTCTATTGAACTTGCGACGCACTCTTTCCAACGCCTTTAGTTCTGGCCTCTGAAGCCACAGAAGACGTGGAATAACCTCTGACCATACCAACAACACATCATGAAAACATTCTTTAAAACATAAAATTAAACTTTTACAAAACATTATTAACTCTAATGATTTCATACTGCCCATATCATTTCCACCACAATGTATTATAATTGCATTAGGCCATGGAAAATAATCTATACCCTCCTCTAAGCAATCCTGTAAATTATTAACCCTTAAACCTCTTACCCCTAACCAATAAATGGCAATATCATTTTTAGCAAAACCTAAATTTTCTCCATAGCTTCTTGCTGCTGCTCTTCTTTGTGCCCAAAATATGAAAGAATGCCCAACAATCCAGACTATGAAAGTTGGACGACCTGTAAAAAATGCAAAATTACAACTACTAAAACATAACAACAATATTATAACAAATTTGGCCTAACATATATTTTGAAACGGTTAGACTGCCACCTACCCAATCTCCTAATCACAGATTCGTCTAAACCCAACAAGGCAGCCTCAGTAGCAGCGCCAATTCTAAAGGAATGCGTTGTATATTTTTTATCCGCTAAACCCAACTCTTTTAATCCCAAATTTAAAACCCCTCTAAATTGAAACCTTGTTAAAGGAAAACCTGACTGATGCACTAACCAATTCCCAGTAACCCTAGGCCTGACTACATTAAACGCCTCAGCCGCACCCACCGGACAAATATCTGAACCCCCCAAACTGTTCAAGACAACCCAACAACCTTTAGCTTCCCTATCCGTCTTAGAAGCTCTTACAAACAATTTCAACGAACTGTCACATATGACATCTTTATCCTGTAAACCCGACCCACCACATTTATTATTAGCCACTAATTCGCTAATCCTAAAAGCTCCGAAAAAAGCTGTTACAAAAGCAGCTTTAAATAACCTGCATTCAAAATCATCCCAACATATCCTAGGCAAAACACCTATTAATTTTTCTAATACCTCTGAAGACAGAGGTCTCCTATCATCAGGCAACCTAGACCTATTACCATAACCTTTAAGCACCTGTTTAATCAAAAAATCCCGAAATGAATGCTGTTTACCAGCTAATTTAAAAAAGAAAGCTAAACCAAATAAACATCTCTCTATACTAGACTTCGCCATACCCTTATCAATTAGACTAAAAACAAAAGGTAAAGCTCCATTTAAACTTCCCTCAAAAATGTCCAATTTTTTCTGATGTACAAAAACAGCCCAAGCCTTCCAAGCCTTGGAATAACCCTCCCATGTATTCTTTGAGACAGATTGCACCAATAGATCACTTAACTGGGCGAAGTTAACTCCCACACCGACTCCGGAATTACAATCGGCTCCTTGTCTGCTTGCGGTGCCAATGTCCTGAACAGCTTGAAATTAAAGCGAGATAGCGCATCAGCCAAAACATTCCTATTGCCCGGTATATGCTTGGCCTTAAGCCATATGTTATGCTTCAAACACAAAAATACTAAACGTCTCAAAAGATTAATCACAGGAATGGATTTCGCCCGCAAGGTATTGACTACCCAAACCACTCCCATATTGTCACAGTGAAGCAAAATCCTTTTATTAACCCATTGGCTAGACCATAACTCAAAAGCAACAACTACTGGAAATAATTCTAACAGAACCATATTCCTAACCCAACCCGCTTCAATCCACGTAACCGGCCATTCCGCTGCAGCCCACTTCCCACTCCAAAATATTCCAAAACCCGTTGCTCCAGCAGCGTCGGTAAAAAATTCCATTGCCGCACTATCTACAAATTCTTCCTGCCAAATGGCTGAACCGTTAAAATCTCGCAAAAACAAATCCCATACTTTAAGATCCTCTTTAATTTGTTTCGTTATCCGAACCCTATGGTGAGGCATCTTTTTACCCGAAATGGCCCTCGCTATATGTCTAGAAAAAACCCTACCCATAGGCATCACCCTTGATGCAAAATTAAACATTCCTAATAATGACTGAAATTCCTTAACCTTCAACTTATTGCTAATTAAAACCTTATGAATAAACCGTCTCAACTTAACAATCTTATCCGAAGGAAGTTTAAAACACATATTCTCCGTATCTATGACTATACCTAAAAACTGCAACTCTGTAGACGGGAAAACTGTTTTATCACCTGCTAAAGGAACACCAAAACCATCAGCTAACCGTAAAAACATATTCAACATAGACAAACAATCATCCGAATTCGCTCTACCTATAAATAAAAAATCGTCCAAATAATGCACTACTGATTCAAAACCTGAAACATCCTTAAAAACCCATTCCAAAAACGTCGAAAATGCCTCAAAATAAAAACAAGAAACTGCACAACCCATGGGTAAACATTTATCAAAATAGAACAAATTATCAAACTGAAAACCCAGCGATCTAAAACAATCCGGATGCATAGGAAGCAATCTAAACGCAGCTTCGATATCAACTTTAGCCAACAAAGCATTTTTTCCCATTAATCTAACCCACTTCAATGCATCATCAAAAGAAGAGTAGTGCACCGAAAAATCCTCTCTTATTATCTCATCATTCAAAGACCCACCCTTCGGAAATGACAAATGATGAATTAACCGAAAAGTACCAGGTTCCTTTTTAGGTACTAAACCCAGTGGGGATAAACGAAAACAAGAAAAGGGGGGGCTAGCGAATGGACCTTCAATCCTTCCCAAACTTAATTCCTTACTTATTTTGGCTCTTACCACATCTTCATTCTCATTAACCGACTTTAAATTGTCTACCCACACCATACCCTCCTGCTCATAGATAGGTATCCTAAAACCTTCATTAAAACCATCAAAAATTAACTTAGCCATCGGACGGTTTGGATACCTGCCTAAAAAGGGGAGCAGACTTGCTACTCTCACCGGTGTCACTGCTTTTGGGAAGGTCCTTTCCTGCATGCAAATTCTTGCGAAAACAACGGAAAGCCGGATGATTTCCGGAACAAACTGAACATTCATGTTTAAACTTGCAAGTGTTGGGCCACTTACATTGATGCTCATTAAAAGACCAACACAAACCTTTCTGTCTATTAGGTTGCGAAACATTTCCCATTGACCTGAAGCTAGTAGCATTCCTCTGAGGTAACATAATGCTTACCCACGAGCCTACATCCTTCATACCCCATTTCAAAGTTTTATGCACCGACATTTTTTGTCTAAATGTCTCGTCATAGTGAAACCATGCTAAGCCTCCAAAGTTCTTGTACGCTTCTAACACAGCATCAAGATGTTGAAAAAGACCCGCACTACTCTCTTTATGTTTCTCACAATACACGCTTGAAAATATACAAAACGCTTGCAACCAGTTGTTAAAAGATCTCACTACTGGCCTACGCCTCTCTTCATCCTTATCATTCTTTAGCAAAAATTCTTTTGAAGCAGGCAATAACGACAAAATGTCTAAATATTCGTCATTCCAAATTTTTCCTTGATAGATTTACTTAAATGAAAACCAAGAGGCGAAACTTCACATGACATTACTTCCTTCATGCAAGCTTCATTAACTACACTGCTTCTCATACCAACATTTTCACTTTGAACCCAAGCCTGAGCTGGACTTTGTTTTTGAAAACCTCTCAAAACATTCACCAATGCTGAAACCGCTTCATTGAAAGTGTTAATAGATAAACCAACAGACTCACCATCTTCACCAGCTCTGCCCTCAGGTCTCACCACGCTCTGTTCAGCATCAAGATGTTCTGCAGCAGCTGGAACAGCCTGTGACGGACGCCTGCTCCGGCTGCTCAGTTGTGTGCTGCAGCCTTCTCCCGGGTCCTCCAGCGTCTTGGACCGCTTCCTCACCTCCTTCACCCGAGAAGCGGGCCTTTTCTTCTTCTGTACGGAGCCAGGAACACTTCTTCCGGGTCTGCTACGTCTCTCAGACGTAACCGCGACCCGATCACATGATCCAGATGAACCGCCGTCACCCCGCAGTCGAGCGCCATCTGGTGGACTCTTCGCCGGTATAAAAACTTCCTCCGGCTCTTCTTCCGCCACTTCGTCTTCTGCACCGCTCGGAGTAACAGCAACCAGCTCGTCCGGACACGAAGAAGCTTGCAGGCAACCGCGAAGCCAGTCTTCACCTCCTCTTCCCGCAACACGTTCCTGCAGCATCTTCATTAATTCCTCCATGGAGTCTTCAGCTCACCAGCCTCGCCACTGCTCACCAGACTCAGAGGTCAGTGCAGTATCGGCTCAGCGGTTCGCCAGGTAAGTGCGCAAAACCCCTCACAGCAGCACTATTTATAGGCGGTTTTCCCGCCCATTGCGCAGCGCGAGGCGCCCGCGAGGCAAGCACGCGGCAGCACGCGACCACTAAAAAGCGCGGCAAGGCGCTAACGCATGCGCAAAGCGCAATTACTTACATAACCTTCTAATTTTTTTTTTTTTTTTATATAAACTTCTGACCTTTCCCTGACCCCACAGCCTATCCCTAGCACTAACAACCTGACCTTTATTTGCCCCCACAACCTCATGCCAGCCTGCCTTATGGTTGCAGGCTTTATCATTGGTTTTATTTGGGCTGTAATGTTAGTCTTCGAAATATGTATTCTTCCTAATCCCAACTAAGATGAACATGTTCTAATATTGTTTAAATGGACATAACCCTGGGGTATTAACATTACTGGGCCCAAACCTTTTGGATGTTGACCACATCTGGAGATACTTAAAATACATTAAGGCAGACATGACAGACTTCAATGCAGCTCACAATACACATTTCCCTGTAGCATCCCAAGTTTAAATTCTTGAATCGCGAGATACTGGACACAGCTGATCTATACAACCTGTCTTTGTCATCCGTGAGAATTGGGGACCTGTAAAAGCATCTGGAAATGCATGCAAACAATATAATGTAACTTAATTTTTTTAACTCCATTTAGTAGAATAAATCAACTCTTAATCAGTTTATGATTAAGTGCCTAGCGCAGAACACATCAAGGGTGTCTGGCTTTGTCTCCTTTTTAAAGATGCTTGTCTAAGAATAAAGTGAATTATAGTAGTTCCATAATGTTTACTTATAAAAGTAGTATAAGTGTATTACTGAAACACAACTCTGGAACAGTATTTCAAGAAATGACATACTGCACATATACAGTTCAGTACCCTTGCCCAGCTACCACATTTGTGAACAATATCATATTGTATTATGTATTTATTTTGTGCTTTACAAAACTATGATGCATTGCTAGCAGTGTACGTGAATTACTGAAACGTAACCCAGGAACAGCATTTGAAGTAATTACTTTTCATTTTAAAATTCAAAAAGTCTTGAAATAAACTAAAAAAGGAAAGACAGGTGGCGCAAAGAAGCAAAGACATTAAGAAGGTAGGGAGACATTAACAGAGATTGTGTGAGAGAATTAAAAAAAAAATGCAAAAGAAAATTCTGCGCTCTGCTTCTTTTGGTTTGTTTTGTTGGGGAATTGCTGACATTGACAAAATTTGTTAAAATGTAATGTTAAATCTTTATACTATGCAGTAGACGTGTGCATGGCAATCTAAATCGAATCAGACAAAATGTTTTTCGTTTTTGCTGCGTTCGTTCTCGGGCAATGAACTCTGTGCGGTATTTTTCGATTCGGAAATGACATTTGGAAGGCGTTCCCAGGAAGAGGTCCCTGACACTTTCTGGACCTACATTTCACCTACAGCAACACCATCTCAAGGTTAAGGAAGAGATCCACACTTGGTTTTGCACTGCAGGACAACTAGCAACAGCAGTTGCAGCAATGGATACACACATCCAGCCGCATGATATGGGACTCAATTTCTCCAAAAATTGGACCAGTTTGATTACTTGATCCCTCAGAGAAAAAGAAAACATGAATTGACTCACCAAAATAAGGAAGGACATTGAGGCACAGGTGCGGGACAGAAGGCAGGACAGGCTAGGCACTGGCATAGAGACGCATCCAGCCCCAAGACCGACCCCCCCCCCTCCATAATACAAAAAAATAATTCCCCAGAGTAAGGAAGGGTGTTGAGGTGCACTGGCAGACAGACACATCCAGCCCCAGCTCCATATTAAAATAAAATAAAATAAATAAGAATTGATTGCCCAGAATAGGGATGTGAAAGAGTTGCAGCAGTAATACTAGGGCATTGTGTCTGGGCAGACAGGCACATGCAGCCCCATGGAGCAGGACTGAATGTCCCCAATATTACAAATTAAAATAATTGATCGTCCAGCAGAGCACTGGGCCTGGGCAGGCGGGCACTGGCAGATGATAAGCACATGCAGCCCCTTGGATCAGGACTTCATTTTTTCAATATTATATATATATATTATATTGGCTAGTTTTGTCACCAATATGTATTTATCAATGAAAAATAATATATTTTTGTGATAAAAATATAATTTAATAAAATCACCTTGTCCAGAAATTAGAAGTTTGGCTGGTAGCATTAGTGAGAAACTGTCTTAAACTGTCACAGTCACACTGTTCACAAGCCCACTAGAATGCAATTAACTTGCAGTTTGGTAGGTGAGCAATGAGCTCAGCCTCTGCTAAGCTGTCACCGTCTCACACTTCAATTCTCATCAGTCTGTAACTGCTGCTGCTAACAAGTTAAAATGGTGTCAGCACCATCTAATGCTTGTCCTTTTCCCTTGTAAATGCTGATTGGCCAGAGGGATGGCCCTCGTTGTCAGAGATTCATACGAAAGCACGAAACAGGCAATTTCCTAAAAAAAAAAACAAGTTTGTCCGAATCCGAATGCGCAAGTCTACTATTCAGCATTTGCACCTTGGGAACAGAATTTTATATTGGGGAAAACTTCTGCCAAAATGACGGATGTTCTAGTGACGTCCTCTCCCCAGTTTGGAGAACACAGAAGCAGAAGTGGTTGGCAGAGATATTCAGTGAGCATGAGAGAGAGTGACTGAGAGTAAATGTGGGCATCGGACAATGAATTTCATTCCCAAAATTTCATCTGAAACGAACAAGCAGGAAACGTATTTCAAAGAATTAATAAGTTAACGTGTTTAGTGCATATAGACCAATAATAAAAAAGCGTATTGCTACAAACCTCAATGTTCTCCTTCAAAAAACAATATCCCAAAATATTGAAAGTGAGTGAGCAAAATATTTCTTTAAGTGACCGTGTACACTCACTCATCCTTCCTTCTCCAATAGCGCAACGCGCTTCGCCTTGTGGCTTCTTTCCTGCCCCCTGGCCTCTGACTCCGCCAGTCTGCCTGCAGGTCAGTGTTGCTCAACGGAATTAAAAAATAAACTGAAAAAAATCATCCAAATCTTTTTTGGCCCGTTTGCACATCTAGTTCCTGATTTTATCAATGTAAGATTTTCATGCTTTTTTATTTGAGAACGTTTTCAAATAACGTATTTACTTCTAATTCTGCCAAACCAGTTAGGATCTACGACCCTCATGGACAACCTCATCTAGCAATGTCAAAACAGAGCAATATTTGAATCTTCAGAATTTTATATATTGATCTTTTACTGGAACATACTACAGTATATTTTCATGTTCCATGAGGAATCGCCAAAGATAAGTTGTTTTTCCTTATTTGTTCTGGTAAAAGTGCTCTTTCCTATTTTTCGTTTAATATAAAATAATACCTTATAGAGAGAGGTGCACTGCTTATTCTGACCTACAATACACTTTGTTGTAAATAGTAGTAGTACAGGGTTTACAGTCACTGGTGAAGCTGTTACTCCGAGTCCAGACCACAGAAATCCTTAGCTTTTTATAGCTGTGTGCTGCCATCTAGTGGTAAAAATGTGTTGACTTGTGGTTTCAGAATGTATTTCCCAAACTTAAGAGGTGCACTCACAAATGATATTGATTAAATTAGAGCAACACAATTTTCTTATAAACAAGTTATTACTTCTTAATGAAAATGTAAAAAAAAATCAAGGTACCATTAGTTTTACTTCTGTATTCGCTATAAAATAATCACAACTGTGACAAAATTGTCGTTAAAAAATAATAATATACAAGGAGTGCAGTGTGGGTATACACGATCTATTCCCTTGTGCATCTGTTATTTTTAAAACCAATATGCTACGTGTTGATGTGACTATAACAGAAACGATTATTTTCATGTGCACATTACACTATATATAAAATGTTTAAACATTACATACTAGTGATATTTTACATAATTATATGTCTGGATATAAGTAAATAATTTCTTATATCACATAAAATCTTATACTATAAACAAAGCATAAAAATAAAAAGGTACGTCCTTCGAGCCGGAATCGAACCAGCGACCTAAGGATTACTGAGTTTCCTCTACAGTCCTCCGCTCTACCAGCTGAGCTATCGAAGGAATAACAACGGCGCTGTCACTAACACCGTAGATGACATTTCATCATACATTTTGAGATCCCTTTCTACGAGTTGCGCATCACTAATTTCAACATTCTTTATTTAATTAAAACGCACAGAAAAAAAGAGTAAAATAAACCATTAACCACTTCATGTCCCTATGGACGTAGAGGTACATACACAAAAAGGTGGATGCCCCTTAGTTAGGACCTGTACACGCCCTGACTTTTTTGCAGCGGCACCGACATCTTCCTGCTGACGCACAGAACTAACGTCCGCCTGGACTGCCCACTGTCAGCAAAAGCCATTGCTGCCTTACTCCAGATACTTTGCTTTTACTGGTACTTGGCGCGGGCACTGATACACCAATACAATAACAATGCCCGATTGCCTGGTTCTGCAAAGTTATTATATATGTATCGTTATAACCGTAACATCGCCGACATCAGTAAGATGTACTGTATTTGCTCGAGCTAGGCCCCTTAGTTCTAGCGAGGGCTAACTCACGTTATGTTAACCTGACAGATGGGGTTTATCCTCCTAAGTGACCACAGCATTCTTGGTAATTTTAGCATTTATGTTTGAACCATGACTCCCCTTTTCTATTTTTACTCACATAAATAGTAAAACTAAATAATCAATACAGGGGGAGCTAAAACAAATGAAAGTGACACCAGCACCAAAATGATAAGTCTTCTATCCCAAATCCGAGGAATCTTTAAAATTATTCCATATTTCAACAGAAATATAACATAAACGTATATATTAAATATTACAATCGTCTCACATAACAAATACCGTATATATCCCAAATTTACAAAAACAAATCTATATATTTACTATAATTAATCTAGGGCACTATTGTCTAAGTATAAGCACCAATTGTGTAATAAATTCAAAAATATGTGTCACCAAAATGTATATGGATATATATTTGTGAAGTGAGACCATTATATTTAATATATGTATTTTTTTAACATTATTTGATGTTACAATCTGGATGCATGAGAATGTTTTTTTAAGACATTTCAAGAGTTTTGTGCAGTGTTTAAACAATAGTGCCCTATAACATTTAATTTGTACCAATGCAAATATAAATAATTGTTTCATGAATTTATCTTGTTTTGGGAGGATATCTATTGGCTACATTCTATGGCAGCAACCACTTTTATTAAGGGCATGGACACCTGCATTTTTTAATTAATTTGATTTATATAGTTATACAATTTTTACTGATATATTATTACTCACTTATTTTTGTACATTAAATTTAATATTTTTCTAAAGGTTATATATATTTTTAGAGTAAATATATATATATATATATATATATATATATATATATATATATATGCACCGCCATAGAATGTATCTAATTAAGTAGAAACATCAGAAGTTAAGCGAAACAGGTGACTTAATAGAACATAAAGGGCATTAATAGCGAAGAGACATTGCACACGAAAGCCTGATAGGCAAGCGAAACGCTGTCCTGCTTATGTACCAGGAAGTGGAAGAGAGATCTAGCGGATTCTGCAGGTGTTGTTTACGGAACCACATGCGACGGATGAATTATTTTGAAGCGGTATGTGTCAGTCGTGAGGTGTGCTCATCACTCTGTTTTGTAAGCATATTCTTATTTTAATATTTTTATTTTGGATGAATACTGATCTTTTATGGGAATTGTTCAGTCTTTCACCTGCAAGCTGCAACATTAGCCCTCAGGATGCATTATATATGAGCCCTTAATAGTCTACTCCATGCGAGTGAGATTCCTTGAATTTCCTGAATGCATTTACATACACAGGTTGCACTGTTATATATTTTTTCTTCTCTTTTAGGGCTGTTGAAACATCCGATTTGGGATAGAAGACTTATTTATATTATCACATGAGCATTTTCTTTGTTGTTGGTGTCACTTTAATTCGTTTTAGCTCACCCTGTATTCATGGGCGTAGCAGCCCCTAAAAATCTGGGGGGGGCAGCATTTCCCCCCATCAGATCCCCACTTTGTCCCCATCTCTCACACCATCTACCCCCTCCCCCTTCTCACACTTTCTTACTATCTACCCTCCCTTCTCGCTAGCTACCCTCTCCCTACCGCCCTCTTCTCGCTAGCTACCCTCTCCCTACCACCCCCTTCTCGCTAGCTACCATCTCCCTACCCCCCCTTCTCACTAGCTACCTTCTCCCTAGTGCCCTTTGTAGTTCACTTACGCTGCAGTCCTGTGGTGGGAGCACGAGGCCTCTGCCCCGCCGCGATATACGCGGCTTCACTGCTGAGCGCCAGCATGACATCATATGCCGGCGCTCAGCGTGAAGCGCCTCACGCTCCCACCACTGCAGTCAGGGCAGTGCTGAGGCAAGCGGCGACAACGACAGAGGAGACGGCACCCCTCTCTCCCCTCCTGCGGTGTTTCTGGTCCCCCCCCCGCATGAGTTACTGGGGGGGTCTGTCCCCCCCCAGTTCCTACGCCCATGCCTGTATTATAAAGTTTGACTATTTTAAAAGGGTTAAGGGGTGATCCATTTTAGGGTTATTTAAGGCACATTCATTTTACAGCACTTTCCTTCCATTTTATCACTCACACAAATACATTATTTTTTTTAAAGGACAGCTAGTTTTCTCTTTATTATTTTATAGTCTCATTTATGTGGGAAAAAAGACTAATTTCACCTTTTCCACTAATTTGGTCCCACTAAAACAAGACAAAAAACATACTGATTTATGTGCAACACGCCAAGTAGAATAATCAACCTGCATTAGAGTTTTTCTTTTATTAAAGCAGCAAAATGCTTATTTATCTACTTTCCTTTATTGCTGAACTTTGCATTGGAGGTTAAGTGTTTCATTTTTTGTAGAAAGAGGTGCACAAGTTGCTTGGGCACCTACTTTTCCCTCTTGTAACTGGATGGAACCCCTTAAGATGTCATCTGCTCAGAGGTTTCAGGAGGGTCTGGCTAGAGCATGTGGGTACCTCTAGATTTAACGTTGTCTGCCATTATTAGGACCAACACAGAGCAGAGAATGGCTGTATTCTAATGTAATTGGTGCTTACACGGGCATTGATCAGTAACCACAAAGCTAGGCTGTCCAATGAACAACAGGACATATTAGGTTGTCAGTCTCCTAGGGGTAGTTCCTGATGAGGTAATATTACATCCTACATTGCCAAGGCGCTATATCATACGAGCATACTTTAAACAGTTGTATGCATCCACCTTTGTGGCACAAGTATGGGCAAGCATGACTAAGCCCCTGTGGTTCATAAAAACACTGACAAGTTTGGCGCAGATGAACTTGAGGGAGCCTGCAGAACCCCAACTCCATCAAACACCTCTAGGGTGAATCAACAACTTTCTATTAATACCTTTGGTTTGAAAAAGGGATGCCCAACAAGCTCATAGGTGTGAAGGTCAGGCACCCATTCATTATATGGGCAAAAGTATCAGTTTGTTCTATATTAAACCAGCTACCCTCAACTAAAATATTTTACCCAACTGAAACTACAGAAAACAAGTCTGTTTATAAATGTTTTATTTTACAGTCAGAGAAACAAGATGTTAGTTCTCCCTTGGGAATCTCCAGTCTGTTCAATAGCCGGCATGTCAAAGCAAAGGATCTGTAGTAAAAAATAAAAAATAGTGATGTTATGAATATATGCGCACAGTAACAGTGGGACTCAAAGACCTGTTTATGTACTAGTAAACTGAGGGGCAAGACCTAGTAAATGTTTCAGGACACGAACTTGGAAAGGCAGTGTTTTCTTCTGGCAGTTACTGATATTTAAAAGGTGTTTATTACAACCAGCGGTTTGATAGGGTAGGTATAGTCAAAGATTCAGACAAGATACCATTAAATTGCTTTCATAGCACACTGATAAAGGTGGGTTTATCACATCACTTGAGAATATAAATAGACAGGGAAGACAACAGCACAGTTGTCCTTGTGGGGAAGATGCAGATATGCTGTTCAGTAAGATCCCCTATAATGAGCCATTTTAAAAACGGGCAGAAACTACAAATTTCAGAAGTAGATCTGTCGGAGACAATGTCTCGCAAGATTTGCTTTCGCTTCTGCCAGGTACAGACTCAGAACAGATTTACTTGCGACAATTCAGTTATGTTGTCTAAATCAAAAGCTAAAATTCCCAAGTTTTTTTTTTTTTTCTCTTTTATACAGCTAAATACAAAAACTGCAGTGCGCTATCCCCTTTGTCAGGAAAGCTCTCCCAATGGTGTGAACAGAAGCACTTTCTGCACATACATTGTGAGAGCACGCGGAACACACTTGTCAGCTGGTGCTTTGGCCTTCACACGCGTGTGTGTGGGGGTTGATGATGGTGAATGTTTATGCTACCATATGCATTTATGTGCAGCGCAGGGTGTTTAGAGTAAAAGTGCCGGTGATTACCAATCAATTTAGCGTAATCTCCTAGCTTCACGCTCAGATTCCAACAGAGTTAGCACATCTCCCTCTCGCACGGGTCCCTTCACATTTCGAATGATGGAACGGTTGCTGTCATCCATGAATTCTACACGGACCTGTAAGAGAAGTCAAAAGAATATCTAAGATTTTGCGGTTTCAGTTCTAAGAACAGTCACAATCCCATACTGTACCTGAAATGTACATGATATATGTAGAAAAAAATGCAGTGTAAACTGTTTTTAATCCTTTGGTGACATGGGTTAAAGGTTAAAGACTACTTACGTTTCTGTGCCTTAAAAAATGCAACCCTAGACAAGATTACATACAATAATGCCGTATGTCAAATTAATTCAACTGATCAATGTAGGAAATAAGTTTAGTGTGAAGCATCTCAGAAGATTGACAAAGTAGACCAGAGTTACTTTCCTAAACTCATGCTGGACAAGAAGGCCTGGCTCGCAATCTCTGTTCCAGTTCACCCCAAAGGTATTCGTTGTGGTTGAGGTCAGGGCTCTCTGCGGGCCAGTCAAGTTATTTCATACCACACTCAACCATCTCTTCATTGACCTTGCTTTGTGCACCACTATATGGACAAGAGTATTGGGGCATGCCTCCCAATTATTGAAATCATGGCTTGGGCTGGGCCCCTTGCTGCCAGTGAAGGAAAATCTTAATGCTTCAGCATACCAAGACATTTTGGACAATGCTATGCTTCCAGCTTTGTGGGAAGTTTGGGGAAGGCCCTTTTCTATGCCAGCATGAATGTGACCCAGTGTATTTAGAAAACAATGTCAAAGTCCCTGTTGGTGTAATGGTCAGGTGCCTTAATATTTTTCCATATAGTGATATCAGGTAGAGGGAGATAGAAAATAGCTGGACATATGCATTTCTGCATACCCCCACCACAAAAATTGAAACGGACCACCCAGCTATTATGCGCACTAAAAATGTGCACGATAGCTGGAGTGCCCTTTTAAAACATACGCGATTGGCACCCATCCAATGCATGTAAGAGGTAGGCATCAGTCGCAGGTAAACTAGCAAGCAAAAAGCCAATGTAGTTTATTCTGTATAGCCACCACAGTACCTGCAGTCATCACATCAATACTTACTACATCCCAGCTTTACGCGCTAACCATTAAGTCTGTACTTTGTTGGACACTTGGCTGCTTTAGTTTTAATAAGTGCCCTATTGTTCCAGACTCTGTGAGGTGAAGATTCTCTGCAAAGACCTCATTAGTACCTTATAGTTACACTGATGGGGTGACCTTTTCCTAAAATCACCCATCTCCTTCCCATTTTCCAGCACTTTAACCAGATATTTATTAATTTCCTTGGAGTTAAATATAATTTTAACACACTGCACAGACAACATTTTTAACAAACGCTAATAGTTTGCTGCTAGCTCAGAATCAACTTCACTGCCGAGTCATGATTGCACCATTATGATCTAATTAAGTGTGTGTGTTTTACTTCACACATACATCACTTTAAATGTATTAATAATCACATCTGATATTTAGATACTCAAAATGATCCTCACCTGGGTACATTGTCCCTGAGATCCTGTTCTTCCAAGGACTTTTGTTACCTAAATAAATAAATAAAATACTATGAACAAAAGTTATCCAACAGCATAGTATGGTAAATAATGACTCTCGTACATTAGATGACCAAGTATCAAAAACCAAAATAGTGTGACGTAAAGACCACTATGCAAACCTTCATTTTAATAGAGTATTTGAAAAATAAAAATGTTACTGCCACAGTAAAGAGCAGAACAGGTCTGCAAATGCAACACCAAAAGTAGTCAATGGGCAACATCTGTAAACGTATGTTTGCGTTTCAAATAAAAAAATAGTTACTTGAATATACTTAAGTAGCCTCTTGTGAAAGTAACTTATGGAGCCAACAAAGAAAATCAGATATACGTCCAGAGCTCAAGAGGCCTATTTGGGCTCAATCTGAGTTGGCCAAACTATGTAACATCTATAGCATTTTGTTTCGTTTACACCATAAAGGATTGTTTTAATTTATTCCCAGATTAGCCAGGAAAGCTACTTTACCGATTAAATGGAGCGTTTCATAAGCTTAAGTGATGCGCAGTGTACAACACATCTTTACTTGTGCCAACGAATCTACTGCATAATTATGTTTTATATACCGCCATTATATTCCGCGGCGCTGTACAAGGAGTAAACAGGACATAAGTAGTATACAATTCGACTCAAGAACCAGGGGATGAGGGCCCTACCCAAACGCTCTTACTTTAGCTATGATGTGTACGCGCAATTTAACAAAAAGCAGGTTATTTATCATTGCAAGTTACTAAAAGGGGAAATGTAACTAAAGCTCAGTCGCGAGGGCGATAACCCTACTGATGGTAAGTAGAGACATTCCCAAAAGAGCCACGCAGAAGATAAACGTATAGAGCGTACAGCAATCCACGCTGCCAGGCCCGGAACGGGAACCATGCACCATTCCTATCGCTTGCTCCATCAGTCCGATAAAAGCAATGCCCAGCAAACACATACTTGGGGCTCCACACTCCCTCCGCTCAATCCTATCAACCATTGCGTTCTGACCTCCCCTCAAACCGCCTAACTAGGAATTTACCCGAGCAAGCTTGATGGGCTGCACGCGGCTGGCTTCCATTGTGGCTGCTGGAGTCAGAAGAGGGGTCACGTGGTTTAGGCGCCACCTTTTATAGACTCTGGAAGGCGGCCCTTTAACGTCCAGGAAAAGGGCGGAGAGTAGGAAGCACTTTGTAGCCATTTTGACGCTTGGAAGTATACACCATCAGCCATATTTGAGCCTGGCACCTAAAAACCTCCGAAACAGATTTCGCAAATAATTGTAACTTTGTGGGCATAAATTGAATTCTCGGTATTTTATAGGGTTCTAGTGATATGTTATTTGGCATGTTGGTGTCGGTCACGTTTGTTTAACGTTGTTGTGTAAAACCCATAAAGCCCATGACAGCCTCAGTTTCACCGCAGCACCTCCCCTGTCCTTGACAAGGAAACATGGCGACTGCAACTAAATTCATCCAGAGGTTACGGAATTGGGCTTCTGGGGTAATATGTTAAATTGATATGTTATAGTTTATGAAAGTTAAAGCTTCCGTTAAATGACACTCTGACGGGTGAGAGTTTTTTTTGGATGGTAGTGGTATTAGTTATTATGTAGCATAAAAAATATATTTTTGTTTAATATTCGTGTGTTTTACTAGGTGCAGATCAGAGGGACTGGATGATTATATATATATATATATATATATAATCGTAATGCACTGGAACTGTGCAGAATCATGAAAATAGCTCCTACATGAATGTGACTTTTAGCATCCTTTGTTTTCCTGTGTGTGTATAAGATATATATATTTTATTTATTTTTTCTTAAACTGAAGTATGAGGATGTTAGTATATAATGCTAACTTTCACTGTGTTTTATCCGGCAGCATAATCTTCAAACTAAATTACAGCTGCGTTATACTGAAATCGCAAAGAGGTGCGGAGTACTTCAGGTTTTTTCTTTTCTTCTTCTTGTGTGTCTTTATTTTAACAAACAATTAGCATTATTGAATTTACATTGTTATATATGTAATTGATGATTTGTTTAAACTTTGCAACCACCTTTACATTTCTGTTCTTGCTTTAAATGCAGTGACGTGGTTCCCACTTAAAGGACAATGTAAATAATAAAACATTATAACATATGATCTGATTAAGCTGTAGAAACCATAAAGTAGTCTGCAACTTGAAACACACATACTGTTTCTCTGAAAAATATATGGGATACTTTAAAGCCATCTATAAAAGGTATTTCTGGAAATAGGATAGAATGAAAATATATATTCTTCCAAACCAATTGAAAACCATATGTAGCTTTAATTTTTCTTGTCCTAGTTTTAGTAATGTTTTCATATTCCAAAAATTAGTTTTTATATAGGAGAAACCTAATAGAATTCTCTGTCTCTCATGACGTTGCCAATTCTAACAAATACAATAATATCTATTTCTAGTGCCTGGCTCTATATAGGACTATTAATGTTTCTACTTGCCTAACACCACTTTCACAATTGTGCTGCACTAGGACCCACACAGAGAACCACTCTGCCCGACGGCGTCCCAAAATCTCTAGTGCATTGCAAATGCAATGTATGCCAAAGCACTTGGTAGCCGCTGATTTAGCCCAACCAAGACACAGGACTGGTTGTATATGAACTATTTTTTTTTCTCTCTCCTTTGTGAGGTCTATACATCTGCCAGGGCTTTACCTTGCACGTTGTATATATGCCGGTGTGAGTGTCACAGCCACAAAATATGTGGCCAGATAGTGTCCCTTTTTAAATTTAGAATATGGAAACGTTTTGGTTTTGAAAGAAAATGAGAATTTTAGTTAATATGTCAAATAAATAACATCTGGTTACTCTTAGAACCCAGCCACCCCCAACTCTACCAGTTGGACCCAGTCACAAGTTGGCAGACAACTACTACCACACACGAGATGGCCGCAGACAAACTGGCCCCCCTACTGTTATAATGTCTCCTTACAAGGTTCTAAGTCCTGGAGGTTCTCCAGCCAGGTCAGTAGCTTAAAGTAATTGTTTATGCTAGCATTTTAACTTTTTTTATTATGTGTCCATGATATTAAACATTTCTCACTTCAATGAGCACTAATCATCCTGGTGATCTGTTCAGTAGTTAATAGTTTTACAAAACAAGAATTTACTGAAGAGGGATAGCTTCAACTTCCCAAGCTTCATCATGCATAATGGAGGACTAATTCCAGTGAGATTCTGCCTTTAAAAAGAGCTTGATAATATGTATAACGCATAGTTACATTTGTTGAGATTTATTCATGGATCTATCAGTGAGGTACAGTAATACCGTGTTTATAAGACAAGGTTTTTTTTTTTGTCAGAAACAAATCAAGAGTCTTTTATTAAGATTTAAGATCCGTGGTAGAGCCCTGCACGGGACGGCTTTTTTAATCCCGCTCCCGCTGATTTATTTTTTTATTTTTTTTGCCCGCTCCCGCAATGTGGCCAATAACACCCACCTCCTTACCTGAACTGCAGAGTTCCCACGCAGTCCCGCACGACTGCCTTCTCGCTGCTCCCTCACAGTGTCTCTTCTCTTGCTCCGCCCAGGTGACATCACGTGACTCCGTTTTGTTCCTGGCCGGAGCAAGAGAGGAGACACTGTAAGGGAGCAGCGAGAAGCCTGCCTTGCGGGACTGCGTGGGATTATTTTTTCATTTACTGTTAAAATGCTTTAAAATGAGTGGTGTGGATTGCCTTCTGTACCTAAAATAAATTGGGTATCCTTTTACATGTGCTGAAATATTTAAAATACACTGGAAATTACTTGTCAAATATTTTACTCAACTTTATTTTTGGGGGGTTTTCTTTTTATTTGCAGTGCTGACACAGCAGTTACAGCATCCACAAAAAAGCCAGTGACTCCTGGAACCCCACCTCCGGAACTACAGTTGTCTAGGGATGAACCATATCTATAAAAGAGTTACCAAAGTTGTTAAAAACAACAATTAAAAATAGGTTATTGATGGCAATTTATTGTAAATATAATCCATTACCTGAAATAAAAACTGAAGTTTCTCCTCTATTAATTGCTTTCATATTTCAGCCTCTGTTAGGACAGGAGTGCGATAAAATGCTCCAACGATCCAAGAATCCCATGTCCTTTTGGTGCACCCCACCCAATCTGTAAGCAGGAGGACCCAGCCTCTAACTTCAAAGCTGCATGCAGATTCTACTGAGCGATGATGTTTGAGATGGGACAGTTCAAGCATCAGATAAAAATAGGTTTGCCTTACAGGCTGGGTGGTCAGTTCAGGCTCCAGGGCAGATATGCCAAATTAGTTTAGTTCATTTAGTTATAGTTATTACATTCCAATCATGGTACATTACATAGTACAGGTGAAATGACAAAGTAACATAAGTAAATTTATCGTGACTGTCCCGACTATACAGTTTGCAGTAACATACATGAATGGATATATGTACCAAGTTGGGAGACCAAGGCTTATGTACAATAGTTGTTTTTTTTTAATATATTTTAATTTAAAGCTGTTGTTACATAAAGTATATTATTGGATAAGCTGTTGTCAGTTTTTGATGGCAGGTTTCTTTTAAGTTTAATGCCTTCCGGGGGAGTGTGTTGTGTTTCAGCTTTTTCATTTATACATTATGAATGTGCAACCACAGTGACCTTCTGCTGTGGGAAGAGCTTGGCTGGCCCTGTATAATGCATATCCAGGGGACCTGGATCCTCCTCTCTGCAATGCCCGCAGCCAACCTCTGCTGCTGCTTGGCACTGCCGCCGGGGCTTCTATGACGGAGCAATGTTGTGACATGACCTTCCAGCGCTCGGTCATAGAAGTGCCGGCAGCAACAGAGGTCGTCTATGTGGATCGCACAGACATCCGCTGGATGCCCCTCTAGACACCAGGGAGTCTGGAGAACAGGGGCCCAGTCTGGGGATGCATTGGTAACTCTGGGGGGGCAAAGTGGCTTATGGGGGGGGGTGTAAGGCATATTGGGGGGGGGGCAGAGTGGCAAACCTGGGGCAGATGAGCATAACTCGGGGCTGGTTGGCAAATAAAAGGAAATAAAAACGATGCATTTCTAGTAAAACGTCTTTCCTATAGGGTAGTCTTACATTCAGGCTTTTTTTTCCTAAAGTAATATTCGGTGGGTCGTCTTAAAATCGAGTTAATACAGTATCACCAGCCAACCCAAGGTTCAAATCCAATCTCTCCCGTTTCTCTTTATCTGATATCTCCCTATTCAAGGGCTTGGTCTTACCAGAGAATCAAGTATTCATAATGCACGCAGACACACACAACCCTAACCCTCATGCAGGCACCCCACCACATTCATAGCTGCATGCTTTTGGGGCTGCAGGCTGGAGAATCCCTGGAACCTAAACACCATATAGATTATATCTGGGCCCCCACATCACCCAGCTAAAAATTCACTGCATTCCTACTGTGTTGTGCAGGTAAAAATATAAATGACACAGAGGCACGTGGGCTTCTTTTTAGATCACGCACCCTGGGGTAGTAGGGGACACGCACATGTTTATTGATACATATTTCCACATCTGTAGAGTGAATGGGGGGGGCGTTTCCATGCTATGCGTATTAAGAGAAATGCACCAGCTCGGTTGCACGCAAGTCACACGTGTAGTTCGCGCATGCGCACCTTCTATTCTCATTGACAGTCAAGTTCACGAGCGCACCAATCAGTTGACGACTCCGCCCAGAGACGCGCAGAAGCCGAATTCTCCACCACGCCTTCCAGCGGCCGGAGTTTTGACATATCTTGGGAGGCGTGATGGAGAGACGATTTTCTCTGGCTTTCTTCTCGCTCCCAATGCTAGTATTGGCCTGGCAGGCGGAAGGGGAGACTGCTGTCTCAGGTGAGTCCATGTGTGCTTGTAGCATACGGTACCAGCGGCTCATTCATTGACAGAAGCCATGAGGCGCGAATCACCTCCTTCCTCCCCTGTCATTGGGTACGCTAGGCAGATGACTGAAGTCTGATAGTGGTAGTAGAGCTGTGGTTTGTAGGGGAGGTTGTCAATCACAGCAACGCCCCCGTTTTTTGTGACATGAAATGGGTGATCTCAGAGGTGACTTTCGGGGGGAGCGGTGTTAATAAAGGTGTCCATAAAAAATATTGTAGACCTACCTGGCGTTATATACACATTAAGTTTATATTAACTTGTTCATAAAGAGCCGTGTGCCTTTTATCCTTGGTGATCTAATTTTGGTTTACCAAGGCTATGTGGATGTTTTACATGACTTAAAAAGCTCACCTCGAATTATTTTTTGTTGCAAAATGTATCTGCCGTTGTAATAGAACTTTTAAAAGCTGTAGTTATCATTTACCACTTTATAGGACCAACCGATCAACTTCTTCATTACTGCCAAAATGATTTGGCAAACGTAACTACTACGTCTGCTTATATATTCTTCGGTTCACATATATTACATTGCCCTTTCCACTAGATACATAAAAAGTTTGAAAGTAAGTTTGGTTTAATGACTTAAAGCGACCTTGATGATAAGCCGCTTAACTGTGCTTGTGACATGTGACTTTTTTCCCTGCAGGCTTATTGAGCTCTATTACGTCAAACTTGTGTGTGATTTATTTTGATTTATTTGTTTCAAACTTTTGTTAAATAGAAGTAACTTTTTTTCCCATTTATGTTTTATCCCTTTCTCCCCCCGATTTATGTTTTACCCCCTTTTCCCATGTTGTCCTTTGTTTTTTTAGTGTCCCTCAGCCTTCTCCTCAGTAAAAGTTATTCAGGTTTCAGAAAATACTGCATTTTTTTACTTTTCTTATTAAGCCACTCATTTTCAAATATGTCTGCTGTTGCAGGCAGAATGAAAAATGATTAAAAATTTTGCTGCATTATCCACACTGAGCAAAAACCCTTGATTTAATCGCTCGCATTTTAATAGCCACCAAATATGCCCCGTTGAGGGACATGGTGTGGATCCAGTTTTTCCAATGGGCTAATCCAACTTTAAATATACCAATGCAAATTATTGTTGACATAAGATTTTTTTCATCTGCAACATAATAAAACCTAACGCTAATTGTATTGATAGTGTGTTTTTAATTGTTTTACCTATTTAAGCATTACATGCAGGGCTGATCGTTTAAGACTACTCTATAGGAAAATAGTTTTACTTGTAAATATGAATTCACATGTAATTTTTTTTTTCATATTTAATAAAAACTATGATTGAGAAAAATGAGAATTTCTTGTTTTTATTTCCTTTTATTTGCCAACCCTATATGGCACTCTGCCCCCTGATATGAATCTGTTCCCCCAGACTTACCAATGTATCCCCAGACTCGTCCCCCATGCTTCAGACTCCCTAGTGTCTAGTGGGGTCAGCCGGTGGACATCTGCGTGATGCGCGTAGACAACCTCTGCCTCTACCAGGCACTTCCGCCGGGGCTTCTGTGACTGAGCAGATGAAGGTCATGTCTACGCACATCACGCAGATGTCCACCGGCTGACCCCACTAGACACTAGGGAGTCTGAAGCATGGGGGACAAGTCTGGGGATACATTGGTAAGTCTGGGGGAACAGATTCATATCAGGGGGGCAGAGTGGCAATAATTTTTCCTTGAAAAAACTCAGATTATACGCAGTGATGTCCAATGAGGAGCCGCTAGTTTGTCTCTACTGTGATCACTTTAACAGGAGTGATTAGATACTTTTAAATAAAAATTACTAATTTTACAATTGGAATTTGCTATCGGCCGTGTACGTGCAGGGAACATATTTTTAATAAAACAAACCATACTCAATCATCTGTTTAATGCACTAACACTTAAAATGTATGTGCAAGAATTCTCTCTCCGGCACAGGCACTGCTAAATGCAAGCGAATGTTAGCTTTTCTGTAAGGAAATTATCATCTGAGACGTGTTCCTTTAATCTTTTGAGTGCTAGAAAAGTTGATGTTATATTACTTTAGAGCTACAAAAATATGACTGGCTGGCACAGACAACACCTTTACTACGATCCATTGCCAGAATGTTTTCCCTCTCATAAATTTAGTCAAACAGGCTGTGTGCAGCAGTTTTATTGGAAACCGTTTCATATGAACTTTGGTAAGTGCCATTTCTTAGATCTTATTTCACCACCTGTTATTTCCTTGTCTACTTCTTTCCTTCCAGACACATTTTTTTATAGTAACTATTTCTTGTATTGTTTATTGGTCTAATCAGGGAAATGCCTCCAGAACCAATTCCAGTGTCCAGATGGCAAATGTATCCCAGTGCAATGGCAATGTGATGGGGACAATGATTGCCCAGATGGGGAGGATGAAGATGCATGCTGTGAGTGATGAACAATATCTGGACTATCTTTGCAGCTGTTTTGGTTATGTAAAATACCTGTTAGTTGCAGTTGAACAAGTGAGGTTTATCCAACTCCTTGTGGACTATAAATAACCAATCCATAATTTAAGCATTTCAGGACAAGGTCCAGATTACGCTACAGGACCAGAGCATTTTTTTGTGTATTTGCTATGTGTTTATTCATCTGTGATTTCCCATAAATTTGTTTAGTTTACCCCCACATATTGTATAGAATATTCAGGTGAAGCAGGGCTTTCTGTTGAAATCATACCTAGATAAATATATATTATTTGTTTTATAAAGTGCTGTACAATGGGTAGCCATAACAAGAAGTATATACCATAACAATTTCACTTACAGATGAGGAGGGCCCTGTTCAAACAAGCTTATATATATATATATATATATATATATATATATATATATATATATATATATATATATATATTATATAAAACCACACATAAACACCCTCCAAAATGCAGGGGCCCCCAAATCTGTTTGAGCGCCACAGTCTACAGAGTCTCTGGTACTTGTGGAAATGTGGCACTCCATACCAGGGCCCATAGTCTGTAGGAAGGAGGCTGGCACTCACTCCCCTCCAGGAACCCATGACACACGTTTTGGGACAAATGCTTCACATTGGGCTGCTGAGAACAAAAAAGCAAACCAAAATGGTTTGATTTTTTACAGTTCAATAAGGAAGGTGCACCCTACTTTCATTTCTATGTGGCCCACTGCAATCAAGAATCTAATGGTAAGATGGATTTTGTAGTGTTTTTCTATACCTTTTCACATGCCAGACACATTTTGGGATGGATGCTGCACATTGGGCTACGTGGGACAAGAAAGAAAACAGAAATTTCTGTCCCACTTCTCTTCACTTCCCACACTGATACTACATATGTGTGGTATGTCAGCATTACACGGTCACAAGGCCCCCCCAAAAAAGAGGTTTCAGCTTTTTTTTCCAGTTGAACCAGGAAGGCATGATTAACTCCCATATACTATATATTCCCTGAAACCATATCGCCCGAGAACCTCAATGAGATCCCACTTACTTCTCTAAGTAGACTGCCACAACTACAAATCTAATGGGAAGGGAACTCAGAATCTTGAGGCTCTTCTACCTTTTAACTATGTTTGCACATATTGGGATCTGAATTTACTTTTTTTTTTCTTTTTTCTTGGTCATGTTTTTCCTTCCCTTGCTTTTGAAATGTTTAAGTCTCCCCTTCCTTGGTTTGGGGCTTAGTTTTCAAGTATGTGTCTCAATGCCAAACTAGCAAGCAAATAACCAACCTAACAGCTTAGTGATTGTATCTAAAAGGCAGGTTAGGGGTATCCCAAGGGGTAATGCTATTGGATAGTGAAAGTCTAATAGCACACTCAACTTATTTTAGTTATGGACCTTAACCATTCTTAGTATAACCTAATGTTATACAGTGAAAGTTGCCATGTAACCTTAAATACAATTCTTTCTGTAGTACGAGAGATGGTGTGCTCTGGTTTCCAATGCACTGATGGACGTTGTTTGTCTTTGAGATGGAAATGCGATGGCCATGCTGACTGTGCGGATGGCTCAGATGAAGATCCATTAATGTGCAGTACGTATTCAAGGGTCATATTTATCGCTTTGAATGTATATACTTGTGCTTTTCTGGGTTACTGCCTTAGAACGTCTTCATGACATAGTAGCATGCTATGGTTTATACACCCATGATAATGTCATCTAATCCTTTTAAAGGCTGTGGTGTCCCTTTCTTTTCTCCTATCTGCCTCTTTGCACTTTTCACTGTTGCTTGCTAACCTGCTAAAGAAACCTACTTCACCTCCCTCATCTCCTCCCTATCTCATAACCCTAAACAACTCTTCAGAACTTTCAATTCCCTCCTTCGACCTATCCCTACTACCCCTTCCACTAACCTTAATCCCTCTGATTTTGCCACATACTTCAATACAAAAATCGATACTATCAGATATGACATATCAGTACAGTCACCGCCCTGCCCTCACCCTCCCTCTGACTACACACCCTCCTACCCACTGACCTCTTCTCCCTTCACTACATTACATCAATTCTCTGTTGTCACTAAAAAGGAGGTATGTTCTCTTCTTCTTTCCTCTTGTCCAACCACATGCCCCCTTGACCCAATCCCTTTCCATCTCACCCAGTCTCTTTCATCTACTCTTATTCCTACTCTAGCTCACATCTTCAACCTCTCCTCACTACTGGATCTGTTGCATGCTACCATTACCCCAATCTTGAAAAAGCCCTCCCTTGACCCAATTACTGTCCCATCTCTCTACTTCATCTCGCCTCTAAGCTTCTTGAAAGAATTGTTTATACCCAATTAACCAAATTTCTTGCCTCCAACTCCCTACTTGACCCTCTTCAATGTGGCTTTCGCTGTCGACACTCTACTGAGACCGCCCTTACTAAAGTCACTAATGACCTACTAACTGCCAAATCCAAGGGCCACTACTCCATGCTAATCCTACTGGACCTCTCTGCTCTCTGCTGTTTTTGACACTGTGGACCACTCTCTTCTCCTTCAAACTCTACATGCTCTTGGTCTCTGTGACACTGCTCTCTCCTGGTTCACTTCCGACCTCTCTGATCGTACCTTCAGTGTCTCCGTCTCCAGTAAGACTTCCCCTCCCTCTCTCAGTGGGGGGTACCCCAAGGCTCAGTTATAGGACCCCTTCTATTCTCTCTCTCTCTACACTTCCTCACTTGGCAAACTGATCGCATCCTTTGCCTTTCACTACCACCTGTATGCTGATGACACCCAGATCTATCTATCCTCTCCTGATCTCGCTTCTCTCTCTACCTTGATGTCTGCACATTTCCTGAAACTCAATCTCTACAAAACTGAACTTCTCATCTTCCCTCCCTCCAATGCCAAGATTCCCCCATCAGTTTCCCTCAATGTTAATGGTGCTATCATCTCCCTGTCTCCTCATGCCCGCTGTCTTGCTGTCACCCTTGACTCCAATCTGTCGTTCACCCCCACATTCTCTAAAATCTGCCGTCTCCATCTTAAAAACATTGCCAGCATCCTCCCTTCCTTACACAGGATGCCACTAAGGCTCTCGTACATGCCCTTATTATCCCCGGCCTTGATTATTGTAACTCTGTCTTAGCTTGTCTCCCTCTTAACCGTCTCACCCCTCTGCAATCCACCATGACTGCTGCTGCCAGACTTATCTTCCGCTCCTATTGCTTCACTAACACCTCTCCCCTCTGTCAGTCTCTTCACTGGATGCCTGTGCGCTTCAGGATTCATTTCAAAATCCTTACTCTTACTTTCAAAGCCATTCATAACAGTTCCCCTCACTACATCTCCTCACTCATCCCTAAATACACTCCTAACTGGTCTCTCCACTCTTCCAATAATCTCCTTCTATCCTCTCCATTGATTTCTAGCTCTCATGCACACTTACAAGTCCTCTGGAATGCTCTCCCCGGGCCCATCTGCCTTTCTCCGTGCATTTATTCCTTCAAAAAAGCCCTCAAGACCCACTTCTTTAAGGACGCTTACAACATAGCACATTAACGCCCTCCCATATTCCTTTCGCTCACCTTTCCTAGTCCCTCTCCTGCAATACTTGTAATAGTGTGGCTGGTCTATCCCTAACAACGGCACTTTTTCCTTTTGTGTAATACACCCTAAATCACTCTAGACTGTAAGCTTGTTTGAGCAGGGCCCTCCTCACCTGTTGTCTCTGTAAGTCAATTTGTTATGTTACATACTACTTGTTGTGTCCTGTCCACCCATTGTACAGCCCTACGGAATTTGATGGAGCTATATAAAACAATAAATAATAATAATTACGTAAGTAGCGCAAGTGGGTGTACTTATGTGCTGCCTTCCAAATATATTACAGAATGCTTCTTTAATGATGTATCCTAACACATGTGTTTTTCTTAGGGAAATGTACTTGTCCTGAAGGTACATTTCAGTGTCATAATCGAGAGTGCATTCCATCAAGGTTGGTCTGCAATGGGCACGATGATTGCACAGATGGTAGTGATGAGGAGGCATGTTCACCTAAGCAGTGTTCCCCTGAAGAGTTCCTCTGCGGTTTGGACTGTCTGTCCGTTAATGTCTTGTGTGATGGTAAAACAGATTGTTCTGGGGGCCTAGACGAGACAAAGGAAAGGTGTGATCTGGAATCAAAATCACATTGTTCCGCAAGTGAATTCAGTTGTGATGGAAAGTGTGTGCCGTTAGCTTGGAATTGTGATGGACACACTGACTGTGAGGATGAGAGTGATGAAGAAAACTGTGGTAAGTAGTATTCTGTCTCATGTATTATTGCCGGTGTTTATTTATACACTATTCTTTGTAATTAAAATTTATACAGCATTAACATTTACAGTTATGTATTATCTGCAGCCTCATACTAATTTTAGTATAAAGTTCAAGAAAAACGTTGAACGCCTGCTTTTAATGTTGAAGTAAAAAATCTTAGAGCATCATATATACAGTTTTTGTTTTGCTAACAATGGAATGCGTGGTGTAATAACAATGATGGTGTAATAATTTGGTGTGAAGGTTTTTCTGTAAGATGTTTACTGAAAAAAAAACAAACAAATGTTGTCACTTCCTCAGGTTCCATACCATTTCTTCTGGTATTTAACTCTAGTACCATCACAAAAATGGACCTTAATGGTGAGAGGAGGGAAGATGTTCCGTTTATTTCAAGTGTGGCTGCTGTTTCTGGGGTTTTAAATTCCTCTGAAATATTTTTGGTTGATAGAGAGAAGAGAGTAATATTTCGGTAGGTAACTTTTTTGTATATTGAAATAGTTCTTTCTTGTTGGATGGCACGTGTTTTTAGACTTCAAGTCTGTACATAACCTGTACCTGTGTGGCTGTAGGTGCACATTGATGAAGGGGTGTGTGTACCCCAAAGCGTCTGTGCTTCCACCTTGTCAGTCATCACATTTATACCTGGAGCACTGGTTTTTTTTTTTCCGGGATTAATTCCATACGTAACCTATTTGTTGCATGTATTTTTGGTTCTTATTCTGTTCCAACAGATACATGAAAAATGTTTATTCATGTATCTTTATAGAGACAGAGGATTTGCTTTTATTATGAAATGCAATTATTTGTTTGTTTTTATTTTTTCTACATATGATTTTTGAAGATCTTTGGAAGATACAAGCAACACAAGCAGCACAATAATCAAAGATATTGGCCCAGCAACATGCATATGTGTGGACTGGATTTATAAGCTTGTTTTCTGGATCGATTCAAGTTCCAAAACCATATGTGTAGCCACCCTTGATGGATCAAAACAAAGAATACTTCATAAGGACAACATTTCTCTACCTGGGGCTATGGCAGTGGATCCTTTGACTGGGTAAGTATTAAACTTAAGTATGGATTTGTTTTCTCTGTTGTCTCTGTTAGTCAATTTATTATGTTACATACTACTTGTTATGTCCTGTCTACCCATTGTACAGTGCTACGGCATTTGATGGCACTATATAAAACAATAAATAATAATTGCAAGCTGTTGTGGTCTCATTGATGGTTGTTTCCCACCTGTTCCTGAGTAGAGTTTAGTTGATTAACACAGCTGCCCGTTTATGCTACTAGCCAAACCTGTAATTTTGTGTATTTCAGATCAGATCATCTATAATTTTTAATTGATAACTATCTGCTGGGCTTGTACACAATGCCACTGTCTTTCAGTTTTTTAAAACCTGTTCCTGAGTAGTTTAAGTTGCCCATTTACGCTACCAGCCAAACCTCGGGTTCCTGGACAACACCAAATATTTCTTATTTTCAATTCATTGCTGAAAAATGTAATAATGGTGACAAAATCTGGCGTTTATTTTTTCTTCATTTTTTACCAGCGAGTATATAAAACCTTTGGAAATGTCCATGAGAAGGTGTGATTCTGGTGTGCGTGAGTTGGGCATAGCTAGCGGCAAGCATGTACAAAAAAGTAGCAGTCAGGTTGACTCCTGGTATACTTGCTTGGAATCAAAAGTTGAACAAATACTACCGCATGCAGCAGCCCCAGCAGCACCAATAACCATCCTCAATCTACTACTAGTAAAATCTTGTCCACCCTACCTACCAAAGTAAGATTCTGTTTTAGTCACAATTGCTACCAAGAACTCACTAAAAGATTAGGATGCAGGGCTTGCAAGCTATTTTATAGTGAAGCATGGCATAAAACCGCCACTACAAGTGCAGCCACTACCAATCCTAGCGCTACCACTACTGTAAGCCCTGGCAGCACTCTCCAGCAAGGATGGGCAGCAAGCATTGGCATGGTCAGATCTATTTCAGAAGAGAAGTTGCAGACCGTAGTCACCGGTGCCCCCACTGGTCAATAACAGTATAACTCTATACGCCAGCAATACCCAACCCAAGCACACCAGAATCACACATTCTCATGGACATTTCCAAATGTTTTATATACTCGCTGGTAAAAAATGAAGAAAAATTAAAATGTATACAAATTATTATTTATTTTATTTTTTGCGTTATATGTTACGCTATGTATGTTTTAATTTGTTTATCTTTCATGTAAATTACCCATACCTACTTGCAAGAAGAATCGTGGAATGATATATATAAATACATGACTATATTTTCTTTATTTTTCACAGTGGTGTTCATTGATATTATTATCTACTAATTACATATAGCTCCCTAACTCTCGCTCGTTTTCAAATTATCTAGCTTACAATCTAGTTGTGTTGTAAGGTAGTGAGGAGGAGTAAGATGAAAGGACATCTCACCCATTCTGGGATGAATAAACACCTGCACACCAAAGTGCAGCTTTGCTTCAGGGGGAAACTGAAGGCATTGGCGACAACAGCAAACCCACAACCAGCAGCAGCTGCCAGGACCTGGTGAAGCCTCAGTCTTTTCAGAGGAGTGTGGCCAATTCAAAGCTGAAGTCAAATAATGTGACGTGACTGCTTGGTCAGGTTATCACTGTTGGAGGTGTTTCATTCTCCATGATTCAGGGGGAAGCCCTTCAGGCAGCTGCTAGAGGCCCTCACTCCCTACTACAGCTCCCCTTGACGCACCACCTTCCGCTGGACGGTAGTCCCCTCCCTTTACCAGTCTTGTGAGTCATTGTTGAAGACTGAGCTGTCTGCAGCAGCTGGACAAACCATTCACGTTCGACATATGGAGCGCCATAGTGCACAACATGCCTTTCTTTGACTTACTGCACACTGGTGGCTGCCCGAATATTTGGAGGACAAATACTGGTCCGCTGTAGCTGATGTAGGCAGAGGCATGTTGTGACAAGGCCAGGTTAACTGGAGTTGCCCCGGACAGAGACATTTTCGTGGAACTCTGGGTGGAGTTGTCTGGGGGCAGTTTGCACAAAGTGTTTCGTTGTGTGAGGGTGTTTTGGAGGTCTTTGTTGGGGATTTGTGCGGTTTAGCCGAGTCATGGAGTGCATCTGTGTCCCGTTTCTGATCCCATGGCCCGGTAATATTTTATATGTTTTTAAGTTATAGTCAAACTGAATGTGGCTGCTGATCCAGCACTTCAAACGGACAATCATGTAACCTGGCTGGAGCTCTGTTATCCCCCCTCTAGTGAGGCTGCCGTCTGGGCAAACAGGCCTGTGCTGGCCCAGACGGCAGCCTCACTAGAGGGGGGATAACACAGGCAGGGGGAACCCATTGTATCCCTTAATCCCCTCACCTTATCCATTGCCTGTGTACTCCCCGAGCTGATGGGATTTGGGGTTGGGTTCTGTTAAAGGAATGTTGATAGAATTAAGGATCTATATAAGTTCTATGTGTTTGTAATAAAAGCAGTTCTTGTTTTACTGCACAAATTGTGGCCTGACCGATCCGTGGATAGCAGGAGCAATCAGTATGAGGGTACTGACTGGTGATTTCTCAGCCCTCAAACAGGGGTACCCAGCCTTTGGTACGATGATCCTGTAATACACATGGGTTGAAAGGAGGGGCTTTTCACTTCATGCATATTTTGCTGGAACAGGCAAAAGAGAGATGGAGGTTGCGAAGCTGATGAGTAGGCTGAAAGGTAGCATGTAAGCAATCACTGATCCCCAGAGTACATTCTGGTGAACTAAGGATCAAGGGCAAATT